>NC_056729.1:1323676748-1323788817 GCF_019279795.1 Protopterus annectens
ACAAATCACATATAGTATACCATGTATGGATACTTTGGAAAATCACCAATTTACCTACAGCAAGTCTTTAAGATTTAGGAGGAAACCATAAAGCATAAAAATCCACAGGGAGGATAGTGAAGATGCAGTGAAGGCATCACAGCTAAAACAACAAACTAGAGAACCAAGGGCTGTGAGCCAGCAATGTTAACTGCTACACTGCTGTGCACCCTAAATGTGAACCTTGGTTAAATGAAGAAATCTCCGAAGAAATTATTAAATTCTCCCTCCTGAGTTTACAGACTCTTTTCCAGTTTTTCCAGTCACATGCATTATCAGTTGCATTTGAGTGTTTCATGAACTCAGATTTATTTTACAGTTCTTTACTTCACTGATCCATTCTGTCTCTATACATAATAAATCATATATATATAAGAATCATGTTATTCATCATATAATATCTCCTGTGAATTATATCAAACATAACTTACAAAAAGAGATATGTTTTATGATGAAATCAATTCATTTAAGGTGGTGGTTGGCTTACTGGTTAAAATGTTTACCTCATAGGAATAAAGTACAGTGTTTGACTCTCATCTTTGTAAAAGCATCGCTGGCATAGTAATCACCCATGAACCTAATTATAAGACAGTCGAATGTACAGTGACTACTTTTTAAAATATGTGATCAAATCACCCCAAAGCTGAGCCCTTCAGATCTTGCCAGAGGTAGCAGTATAGCAGATGGAATACCAAACATGAAAGCGCTAATGTCCTCAATTTTATAATGTTTATATTGGCAGGACAGATACTTCATTAATCTGCTTGAAATTAACTCTTTGAGCTTTACAAGGTTTACAGGTTTCTTACCAAAATCAGTTAGTGTGGTATTTGTCTCCTCTGGTGATGTTAACTGGCAGGGAAAGTGGAATATTTTCTTATTTGGTAAGCTGGGTCACAGTGATCTTTGTGCACCTTCAACAGAAGCCATAGCCCTCATCAGCATTTACATATAGTTTTCTGAGGTCATCTGAATGAATTGCATAGGCGAAGTCTGCATCTGTTTTTTTTTTTACACCCATAAATTAAAAGCCTGCCTTTATACTAGTGTTCTATTATCTGATATTTTCTCATGCTTTGAGTCGTTACTCTGAAGATACCCCACTGCTGATTCATGATTTTTCCACAAACTGTCCTTCAGTTTACAGGCTGTTTAACTATTGGTTAGGGTTTTCTGTGGCATCAGGCCATAAGACTTGTTAAACCAACCCTTTCAACAAAAAAATAAATAAATAATAGTTGTTTTGTAATATTCCTAGTAGACCCATTTAAACTCACTGTTGAGAGCAGAAGCTATGAATAGCAACAATATTTGTATGCCTGTGTGACTATCGAAGAAACTGATACACGTCACTGCATGTTTTCATCAGGGAACCATCATGAAGATGAAAAAAATTGCTACTGCTGCTTTGAATTTACTGCTACCTTATGGGAGACATTGAACGTTGCATCCAAATTCTGAACTGCACAATCAGCATTTCCATATTTCTGCATATACACGGGATTTGCAGGCCATGATCAGAAAGTTTTCATCTGGGCTAACGGATCTCCTGCCAGTAGTATTAGATTAGCAGTACTTTTAGCAGTATTTTTTTTTATTTTATTTTTGTCGGGAAAATGCAAAAAAAGATATAACATGATTTTCAAATGTTATCATTGCAAGGGACACATTTAATGTGAGATCTTTTTTAAAGTTGTATTTACTTTTTTAACCAGAATTTTGATGGTATGTTACTGGTCTTACAATTGTGGTGTATTCAAATATTTTTATTTTAACAGTGACTGGCTCTTCTTTTGTCAAATATATTTTTGATCCACCCTTGAAGTCACTCTTTATTTACAGGATTTACTGCAAAGCTGATTGTTTACTAAGTCCCTGATGTAAAATAAATAAATCCTTAACCGCACTGCAGCTGACCTGGATTTGAATAGTGGGCCTGGGTGCTAATAGAACTGACCAGCTGGGAGGGGAGTGAGTGGTCAAAGAAGGCTTGCCTGTCATTTGGGAAGGATTCAACTCAAGACCTACTACTTGAGCTCCACATACTGAACTAAGGGGTAGATTTTCTCATGTTACAGTGATGAGACAGATACAGCTTGCTAAAGAGTGCATATGCTCTGTATTGGGTTGAGGGCAGGTAGTTACATAGCAGTGCTCACAACATTGTAGGCTTATAATGCACTTGCCAGCTGAAAGAATATATGAATGATAGTAGTATCAGAAAAGTGAATCAGCCAGGGATGATGTTACACCTCATTCATGACCCTTACCCTCTACTGCTGGCAATAAATGCCACAGTGTTTCTAGATGTCAAATACTCAATGGACAGGCACTGCCCTATTGGTAATGTGAAAAAGTTAATGTGGCTGTGCAAGAATGGGAGAAGAAAAGCATCATTTGAAACAGGGGAAATGCATGGTCAGAGACTGAGAAGGCCTAAATATATGTTAGAAATAAGGGTTAACTAAAGAACAGTTATTGAACACTTATCCCATTGATTGAATACATGTCCCATCCATCCATCCATCTACAACCCCTTTTTCCCCACTTCTGTACATGGGTTCATGGAAGGGTTTATATTATAACAGTGAATGCTTAAAATAGCGAAAGCTGTATAATCGACCCAAAAAACTAAAAACACAAAATTCTGAACAAACAGAACAGTGATTTTTTTTCCCAGGGAAAAAAATCACTGATCTGCAAAAAAAAAAAAAAAAAAAACACGAAATAAAGTGGGCACACACACCCCCACTTAAATATACCAACTCCAAGATCACACCACAGTGGAGGAAATGGCAAAGTCCTGAAAATGGCCTAGTGATTTTTTTTCCCTGGGAAAATCGCTGTTTCATGTCTTTGGGATTTTGCAGTTTCAACAATTAGCTGTCAATTAAACAACGTTCTCTATATTAAGCGGTCGCTTACTTAATAGGGAACCTTCAGGGAATCACTTCAACAGTGACAATCATCTAGAGCCAAGGTCCTTGATGATTGAAAATAACTAGCATTTAATCTTTCTTTAATGCCAAATGTCAGATTGTCAGATACTCAAACTCACAATCTTAAAAGGCCTTCAAAGAGTTTGACATCAATAAATCCACAATCAAAAGCCCTGTTTCCTACTTAACTTTACAAATTAATTTTGACGTGAAACAGCAGATCTATGTTATATATTCGAACATCCAAAATGTTGAATACCATATGTTCGAGACCATATGGTCGACAAGAAAAACATACCTTAATGGTGTGGGCAAGCCCCCCCTGCACCCGCCACACCCCCTACTTAAATATACCAACTCCGACACTGCACTTCAGTGCAGAAAAGGGAAATTCTCCCATTCTGCACCATACGGCGCCGGTAAAAGTCAACCTTCGAACACTTGAAATGTCAATCATATGGTCTTGACCATATGACGTTTGACATTTCAAGCATTCGTTTATTTGACATAGACCCAAAACAGCATGTCCTTCCTCCTGATTGTGATAGGTAACATATTCCACCTACTATCAGCCCAACAATGAAATGAAGTAACCAGTAAATTAGTTGTACAAAAGACAGCATTAACCAACAAGTTATTGTTTCAAGTTATTTGTAAGAGGCCACTCCTGATAATCTAACACTAGCATCAAATACTTCATTGTGAATACTTGTATACACCATTATCAAGTCATCCCTCATAAACCTATAACACAGGTCCTTGATGATTCACACCATTAATTTACCTTGTAAAAATTGTTGGATCCTTTCCAACCTCCACATTTGATTACTACTGCAAGAACAGACTGCAGCCCCATATTCCATAAACAGGCAACAAAACCTTCATATATCTACTAGAAATGGTCCTTAATACATTGCACATTTCATAACAACATTGTCTAATAATACTCAACAGATTAGTACTAAAAATAAACATGTAAACATTGATACCCATTTCCTTAATTACTTTAACCTCCACTAAAATTAAACCTTTCATGGCATAAGGGTAACAAAGATTGCTTGCACCAAAGTGCATAACATTAGTCTTTTTAATATTAAACTCCATATCATTCTCCATTGCCCATCTATCAAGTCTCTCTAAGAAGGATTGGGTGCACTGCTAGTCATTAATAGGAGTTATAACCGATCCCATATTTGAATCATCAGCATATTAACTAACCTAAACATTATCTGATATAGGAGAACTAGACATGTGTACTAAACAAAACAAGACCAAGCACTGAACCGTGCAGAGCACCACAACCAATCTCTTCTTCCTTTAAAATGATGTTACCAATCTTAATCCATCAGACACTTACATAACCAATTCCTTACCTATCGTAATACAAAATGGGGTCTTGGCTAACTTTTTCAACAGTCATTTGAATAGCATGTCCGTGATTGATAGGCACTTACAATGACCTTTGAAAGTGTGGTAATACTGAAAGATGCTCCACTAGAAATTTGCTATCAATATATTAATCTAATGCTCATGTTTCCAGACTATACTATTTTATGATAGCAAGTAGGCATGCAATATTTGAATATAACTGTTTTGCTTTACTTATGTATTGATTGAAATATGACAAAAAAGAATATCTATGGTTGTATCCTGTTCATTGTAAATTATGTATAATTCCCCCTGGGGGTATGTAACATCTTAATGAACAAAAATAACTAAAAATAAATATAAAAATGAATACATGAATTGTGTATTTTCCTGAAATAGGGGTTGAGGTCTAGTATTTTGGGGGATGACATGATGGTTATGGTGTTTACCTCACAGACACAATGTACAGGGTTTCATTTCTACCTTTGTTCCCTGCCTTGTTATTAATTAGGAATGTAATAGTCTGCAGACTGATTGCCAAACATTTACCCCTGATCCTGTGTATGGTTCCACTAAATAGTTACTTAAGGCAGTAAGTCTTTTTGCTGAGTGGGTCATATTTTATTTCAAGATGGCAGAAGATGTCTAGCTAGGATGAACCAGGTCAGTTTTAGAGATTTACTTACTACTCAAGTTTTATACTTAAGCCTCCTCGATTTTGCATTTTAGTTATGTTATCCATTACTATATAAATCCATTCTTTTTGCATCTTTCAGCTCTTCATATCATAGGATTATAGGAAGTTACTAAGCTATTGGCCCTGAGGCCCTTATAAGCCCCACCAAGAGTCACCCGATGCCCCTGTCCAGCAGGAACATGGGTGGAATCCCAGAGATGTATTTTAAATTTCCCATCCAGTTATCCAGATTGCACTTAAAAAAAGGGGTAAAGAGGTACTCTACTTGACGTGAAGATGGAGTCTATTCCATAGATGGGGGAGTCTTTGGGACACAAATCTGTCCCACCAGCAAGTCCTGTTGATGACACAGATCAGGGTGAGGCCGCATGTGCAGGTTACTCGAGTGGAGCTTGACTTGCGGATATGCAGCAGTCCCATCCTAGCATATGGAGTATAGCTCATCTGTTATCTGTAAAACTAATAACTGCAGAGTAGTTATTCAGTATAGCAGGAGCAGAGGGTGACTTCAAAGTAAATGTAAAGTGGGCTACAGGGAGAAACTGAGTAGGTGGGGTTGAGCTATATCATAACATGGCCAACTTTGAACACATAAATTCTAAAATAAGTAAGGGGTCATAAAACACTTAAATTAAAAAATCTTAATCATACTTCCAGCCATAATACACAAAGGTTATCAGATCCCTTGCTGTAATTACTGCAACTGTCCTGAGTACAATATATGAGTGTGTGTGTGTGTGTGTGTGTGTGTGTGTGTGTGTGTGTGTGTGTGTGTGTGTGTGTGTGTGTGTGTGTGTGCGCACGCATGCATATCTATCTTTCTATGTGTGTGTGTGAGTGTATTTACATATATATATATACACACACACAACTCTATCTCTATATGTGTGTGTGTTTGTGAGTGTGTGTGTGTGTGTGTGTGTGTGTGTGTGTGTGTGTGTGTGTGTGTGTATATATATATATATATATATATATATATATATATATATATATATATATCTGCAAGAGCAACTGCCTACAATAATGTATTTCCACATTTACCCACAGTAAGGCTGCAGTGGTGCAGCAGTTAGCATTGTCACCTCACAGCAACCGTTTCTCTAGTTCAGTTCTCGGCTGGGGTGCCTTCTGTGCATTGTGCTTCCCTGTGCTCGTGGAGTTTGCTTTGGTTCCCTCCCACATTCCAAAGACATGCATCTGGAGTATTTCTCCCCAGGCTTCTTCTGAAAATGGGCTTAGTTCCAGTTGAAGTTTCCCAGTAAACAAATGTTAAACAAATCCCAGCCCACCTTCCCTGTATCAACAAAGACACTGGGCAAAGGAAATGTTATGACAGACCACATGCAAGAAATCTGGCCCAGTGCAATGTATTTCTACTTTTCGGCAGCATATAATGGTTCAAACCAATGCAAAAACACATGGTAAATAATGTAGGTCATTTTCCTGCATTATTCCATATTCTTTATTAGCTATATACTGTTATCTATAGATTGTACTTTAAACAAAAATAATGCTAAAACATTATGCACTTCTCTACTCTAATGCACTTCTAAATAATGTGTGTTTACATGAAGGTTTTATAGGCACAGTCTTAGTGTACCTTAAACTGCAATTAACGATAGCATATTTTGCTTACATTCAGATGTTCAAACTGTATATGCACAGAAACATATGTTATACACATATCACGCACACACACACACACACACACACACACACACACACACACACACACACACACACACACACACACACACACAAAGATGACAGAGACCTCATCAAAGTGCAGAATAGTAGGCTCTTCTGGACCAAGAACAACATTATGAACTGGCAGTATCAGATGGACTGCAACAAAGGTACAACACAACATATACTTACTATGCACATGGAAAAGCGATTGGACATCAGTACAGCATGCTGCAAATTTGTCATATCTGACAAACCAGGATGTGCTTTGTACAACCTGCACTTGTGCATCATTTATGGAAACTGACTGAACTCACTTAAAGATGTAGTTCTGACCATCCTGTAAAACAGACATCTGTGCTCAGTAGGTCTTAATTAGCCAACACAGGAATTATGTAGTGCACTCATCATGGATGACGTTATAAAATGACAAAAGGATTTTAAGCATTCTCGCTGCAAATACTAGAAGTGACTTGCATATGACTAAAACTAGAAACCACTTAAACAACAAGCAACAATGTTCGCTAATGCTAATGTGGAACTCGAATGTACTTAAAAAATAAGGCACAACAGAAATCAGCAAATGAGTTCAAAAGAAATGATCTGTCCACATCGACACTAAACTGTAGCAGCTGTACTACATAATTTAGTTTATCCTTTATGAAAACATGCTGAAAATTTAATTCTAAAGAGTTTTAAATAACAGATTCATTCTTTCTTTAAAAAAAATAGTGTCATATTCGAATTGCTTTTTTCCTTTGTTTTGCTATGTGATTATGAAATCAGCCCTAAACTTAGATTTAATTCTCAGTGCATCTGGATCAAAAATATTAATGTGAAAAAATGAGAAGACTTGTTGATTCTGAAATATTTACTAGTCCAACAGTTGCATCCATCATGAAAATGTCCTGGGATCAATGCAGGCCAAATTTACCTAGTACAGAGTACAAGTCTCTTTTGGAAGCAGGGCATGCACTCATGACAGAAGGACTCACAGATGAGGAGTAAACAAGGTGTTTTGTATTAAATCTTATTTCATTTTTATTTAGAAGCTCAGTCGGCTGGACCACAGTCAGACTTGGCAGTCGTGATTCTAGTGGTGTGAATATGAAAACGACAAACTATAAATGAATAGGCTGCCCATGTAATTTATTGCTTAAATAGGGAGTCAGAAATCAGTGCATGTCTGCAATGACAATATGATGCCAATTATTTACATTTTAAGTCATTTTGCAATGATAGTCTGTCATTGGTTTGATAATTTGTGCTGCCTTAATCCTTATAGTTTTTTTTAGGATTAAATTACATATGCATAAAGCTTGATTAGTGACATTTTGTACATGTCATGTAGCAAAGTGAAAACTCTAACAAGGGGGGGATAGTGGAGTAGATGTCAGATGTTTAGGACCACAGTGTTCAGGTTCATTTTTTTGTATTTCAGGATGCAGACTACTACTGGGCACTGGGAATCATTTAAAATATATGAAATAGTAAATGTAGTATTTCATTCGCTTTTCATTTGCAGACCAGGATAGAACACTTATCCCAGTGGAACATTTTCAGGCTCACTCCAGCAGGGTACAAGAGATGGAAGATAACAAAGCTGACATTTTAGAAATAGATGCATGCATAGTAATGCATCATACATTATTAATTATTAATTTATTGATTGTGTTTACGTGTGATATGGCACGCTGAAGCAAAATTATCTGGACTGTAGGGTAAATGAAATACACTGTATCCTTCAAAAGTTCAGTCCTTTAATTCAAAAATGCTTGAATATATGAGCGCTTTCATCTTAAAATTAAAAAATTTCATCAGATAAAATATATAAAACAACTTCCTGTTTAAAAGTACTGCTTAGATAAATAGAATTCAAGAAACCCCTTCATGCAACTACATCATGTGACTATCAAGCTTTTAAACATGTGTACCAGAACCCTGGACATCAGATTAAATTTCTGATTTTGGAACAAGTACTACTAAATGATAGGGAGGC
This sequence comes from Protopterus annectens, assembly GCF_019279795.1. Taxonomy (NCBI): domain Eukaryota; kingdom Metazoa; phylum Chordata; order Ceratodontiformes; family Protopteridae; genus Protopterus; species Protopterus annectens. The sequence continues at coordinate 1,323,685,477 of NC_056729.1, forward strand.
TCATGGACAGTCGTCCTTGAAAAATGCAAGCTATATTTGCAACTGTCCCTGAAGGTAGATTTGTGGTCAGGTTTAAATGAGCAGTTATATATTGCATGCTTGCTTAAGTTAAAAGCACTGCAGATATAACATAGTTTCATCTTAACATTTAATGCAGAATTTTATAAACAACACACACAGTATAAAACAAAATATTACTTTATAATTTTTACTTATGTACTTATTTCTGAAATTAATTTTAGTTTTAAAACTTAGCATACCTTTTAGTCTAATTTCAATGTCTGGTCAAGTCTTTTATGAATGAAAGGTTACTATCAAGGGGTTATCCCTTGTAAGGAGGCTTGGTAGTCATATGATGTAGTCACATGAAGGGGTTTCTTGAATTCTATTGGTCAAAGCAGTACTTTTAAAGAGGAGGTTCACGTATTTCATGTATTTTATCTGATGAAGTTTTTAATTTTAAGATGAAAGCACTTGTATTCAAGTATTTTTCAATTAAAGGATTGAACTTTCAGAGGATACAGTGTATTTTATTTACCGTATAGTTGGGATGATTTTGCTTCACTGTGCCACTTCTTTCTAATATGTTTAGGTGACCATGTAAGCAGACTGGCTGACAGACATTTTTTCAGTCACTACCTGGGCCCAGTGGGCAAAAGTTATAGTGTCAAAGAATACAATACTCATCATCTGTTTGATACAGTGACAACCATCCTTTCTCTTTCAAACTAGATCAATTATGTTCCACGTTAGAAGCCACTTGCACAATTTTAGGCTATTTTGCTCATTGCAGTGTGTTATTTATGCATGTTTTGAGGTAAATACATGATAACTTTAGACAGTCTCTATTCTAGAGTGGGTAATAGGCTTCCAGAATGACGCATTAAGATTCAAATTGATGAAGACCCAATACTCCAAATTTAGTTTATTGGAAACTTAACCCACTAAAAACAACTAAATGAAATCTTTTTGCAGGGATGGCTACACTCTGCTAGCCCATCAAATGACTTGCACCCCCAAACTTACACTATTACACAGACATGAAGAAAAAGGAAATCTTCAAAAAAAGAACTACTTCGGGTACAGACACTGGCTGTGATTTCCTATGGAAAAGTAATTGAGTTCATCATCAGGAAGATATACTGACTGAGTTGGTAAGCACTCGATGAGCTGTAAGGGAGCAGCATAATACTATTGACTTCCACACTTTCTCAGTGGAGTTCCTGCTTCTCTGGTTACAAATTTGCTCATTTCCTATTTTTTTTTAATTTCTCCAAGTCTTTTGGGTTTCTAATACAATGATGGGAATGGACCCCTAAGTCAAAGTATGATTATTGAAGTTCATGAAATTAGTATTGTTTCAATATTTGATGTCAGCCAGAAGTGCTCTTCTCAGCACCCACAATGTGCCCAGTAATGACTCCTTCTTCAATTTGTATGGGGTTGCATGTACTGATAACATATCTAAATAGAATAGTAGATTATTTTCTATAAGACCTGTTGCTCTTATTACTATTGGAATTGTCTGGGTATCTTTCTTCCACATTGTTCTCATTTCTGCCTGCAAATCCTGATATTTTATGACTTTGTGTCTCTCTGTATGGGAGACACTGTAGACACTGGGTGTGGCGATTATAATGATTAATGCTACTTTTGTCTTCTTTTCATGGACCACTATATCCATTTTTCTAGCATCTATCTTTTGAACTGTTGGTAAGGTAATGGGTGATCCCATGGGAAGTAGACTTCATCATTTTATATGAAGCTTTGTGGCTTATGTTTCCAATGTTTTTCAGCCACTTCAGTACTATAATTTTGTCACAATCCCCAGTGCAACAGTCTTGCCAAATTATTATGCCGTTCAGTATACAGTCCTTCTGCCATTAGTATGTCACAACCAGCAAAGAAGTGTGCAACTGCTTCCAATTCTGTTTTATAAAACTTATATTTGTCTGTTTCTCACACATGTTCAATGGACTTTGTAAACCAAAGTGTGCTTAGCCCGCTATCTTGGCCGCCAATTTTAACCTTTCATCTCTTGGTTTAAATTCACCTCTCCTTAACCATTCCTACATTCAGTCCTGATCAACCTGAGGCTCTTCCACAAGTTTTCTATACTTGCAACTACATTTATGCATTTTCCACATTTTTTGCCTTCTCATCTGGTCCTTCACCTTATATACTTTCTTTTGTTTTTTGGCACATTCAGTTGCTGCCTGATTGTTGACACTGATATGCTTCTGCTAGATTAAACAGAGAAGTCATCTTAGATTTATTCTCCTCATGTTTCAACACTTTCACTGCATTTGGGTCTTGTGAGGTAAGCAGATATGTATGCAGTCCCACGATTGCAGATCTGTATATGTAATCAATTTCAAGGAGGCCCATCCCTCTTTCAGAACAGGGAATATATAATCTTGGTATACACTCATTTTTATAAATCATCTGGTGAGCATGAAGCATCCTTCTTGTTTTCCTGTCTAATCTATCCAACACATTTTGGGGCCAGTGAATCACCCCAAAACTGTAAGTTAGGACAGGAAGGGCAGATTGGTTTATAGCTTGAATTTTGTTCCTAGATGTCAACACTGTTTTCAGGATTAATTTAAGTCTTCTAAAGTATTCCTTAGTAAGTTTTATTTGCATTTGTTCATGTTTTATTGTTGATCCTTCATCACTTCCCAAATATTTATACACTCCCTCTTGCTCAAGTTCTTTTATATCACATTCTTGTCCCAAACTGACGTTTTCTTGGTGCTGCAGTTTTCCTGCTTTAAAGGTTGCTTTTGCACATTTATCAAGACCAAATGACATTCTTATATCATCTGAAAAAGTTTTGACAACTTGCAGTTGTGCTTTCAAGTTCCTTATCTGATGAGCTATACAGTTTTAAATCATCGACAAAGTGAAGATGAGAAGTCTTTACACTTTGTTTTCTAGGAGGCAACAGCTTAAGGGGTTAAGGGCAAGACAGAATAGCAGCGATGGCAGAAAGTCACCCTGGAATATCTCCCTTTGAATATTTAACCTGGCGTAATAATCTGTCCTTTATCATGGCTTAATTGCAAAGTGGTCTGCCACTGTTACATGGTCACTGTAATGTAGTTGATCAGTGTAGGGTATATTTTATACATTTTTAAGCATTCTTTTATCCATGAATGTGGGATACTATCAAATGCCTTTTTGTAGTCAATCAATGCCATACTAGATTCTTCTCCTTTTTACAGTTCTCCACTATGACTTTATTTAACAACAAATGATCCTTTGTTCCATATGACATTCTTTATTGTCCTTTTGTTCTATTGTCATAATTGAGTTTTCTTCTGAATGACTATAAACTCTGTCGGCATCAATTCCAATCTATAGTTTATATGTCATTGGAAGGCAAGTTGTGTCTAATTTTTAGGGTAGCTTGCAGGTTCACTCTTAAGTAGGAGCATTGTTTTTCCTGTTGTTAGCCAGGTTGGTGTCTATTCAGGGTGTGCATATAAATAGTATTTACTCATGGCTGAATCTTCATGCAAATGTATTAATACTTTTAACTAAAAGTAAGGTACTTCATCTGGGCCTGGGATTTTCCAATTAGAAGCTTTTTTTAACTTTGTTTCAATCTGTATGGCTGTTAATTCATCCCATTTCATATCCTGTACCTTTAAACTTCTTATTCTTTCTTTTACTTCTATCCATTTAGCATATTTGCTATGTTCCACAGGGTCTTCATAAATATTTCTCCAAAATATATCTATTTCTTTTTTGGTGTTCTTTCAACTCCTTTTACCTTGTTTCCGAATTCTCTATAAAACTTTTTGGTCATCAATAAATTGTTTATTTTTCACTTATCCTTTATATTTATCTGCATATCTTCTAACTTTTTCCACCTGTTCTGAGATTTTTAGTTTATTTGCAATAGTGCATAATAGATCCTGATCTGTTCTAATACTGTGCATTGTTTTTATCATGTCTATCTTTATAAGTTTATAATGTAGGGGAGAGTAAAAGCAAGTTTAGAACTAGACTTCAGGAACACGTTAGGGACATCAGGAAACAAAGATTGAATGTAATATTGCCATGCACTTAAAGGAAAAACATAACAGCGATTCCTCTCTACTTCAGGGTTGTATTCTGGAACAAATTTTTGTTAATGGTGGGGAAATGTGCATTTTTAAAAGATAAACTATTGTACAAGGAATCTGTTTATATTTTAAAATTTAACACTCTGTTACCTTTAGGTTTGAATTCTGAAGTTAATTGGAGGTATTTATTGTATAATTGATTAATTGTCAGTTCATGTGAGTATTTAAGTAATTTTGCATTTCGTATATTTGTAGTACTCCTGGAAGGCCATGTGCCGAGGCACTAGAATTATTGGAGAGTTTCTTTGCATGAATTTAATTTTTTGCTTCATATCTCGTGGCTTGTCTTGTCAATTGAAAACTGTACCTGGAGTGTTTCTTGTGCATCATACTGTTTGACCACCCTAGATGTGTGTATGTCTTTTCTATACATTGCAACTCCACCTCCTTTTGTTTGCTGTCCACGGTTTGAGGTCTGAATGAATTATAGGATGAGTAACCTGGTATGGCTGGGATGCCCTCAGCAGCTTTGAACCAGGTTTCTGTGACTGCACAAATGTCAGCTTCTTCCAGGGTTAAGAATGCTTGCAATGTGTGCAGTTTCATGTTTAGACTCCTAGCGTTTAGCAGCATGACCTTTAATTTACATTTTGATGAAATTTTCATGTTGGTAGTTTTGACCTCTGGTTTATATGTTTTCCTAATGCAATGCTGTTGCTCACAGTTAAGGCCATATGTTTCAATGGTTGTTCTGAGTCTTGATGTTATGCTTTCTGGTAGCAAGGGTAGGGAAAGGATGGCCTTTTTAAATTAGTAATATTAAGATAATTAATGTTAGGGGAAATAAATAAGATACATTGCTTTCCAGAAGGCCAGAAATGTGCCAGATTGGAACAAAATATTTAAAACATGATTAGGGTGATGGGCAATAAAAGTATCACTAAAGCATTGTTAATTTCTGAATGTAGGCCTATGACATGAATTTTGAAGAGCACGTCAACCTAGCAATAGTTGTTGCAGCAAATGCTGCTAGACTGAGGTAAACTCATGGTGAAAACATTCAGCAACTCAGGAGATTTCTCTTTTCTCCACATACTTGTGTGACTAGGTATAATAAGTTTGTGGAGTGGGGGTGTTCCTTTACATGGGACGGCTTGACAATCCAAAAAAAAAAAAACAATATATATATATATATATATATATATATATATATATATATATATTACAATGTTTGATGAAAATGGCTTCAGTAAGCCTAATTTATTGCGTTGTCATTTTCTCAAATGGTAGCAAATGAATAGACATGATTACGTGGTTATCTACGGTGTGGTATTTTCTTAAGTAGGTTGTTCATCTCTCTCAAAAAGTAACTAAAGGTAATTATTGTTATTCTGCATATTGTACCTGTTACATCATTTGTAGTTTCTCCATTTCCAATTACAAATTTTGCTATTTTTAGAAGTGCCTCATTATTCTAGAATGAAGGGGATTATTTGAATGTGGAAGAAGTCATTTGCTTTCATAATGTTTGCCTTTCAATCATTCCCAAATAGCATAGTTAGCCTATTCACATTATCATTTACATTTTTAAAGGTGCTCCTTCCCTTGTCTCTAAGTTCATATGCTTTTATTAGGTCTGATTTTAGCCACAGGGTAGTATAAGTCTTTCTTCTCCGTGCAGTAGTCCATTAATACTTTTGCAGAACTAGAAGGATATGAAAAAGTATTTTAATTCAGCCTCAAAGTTCGCCAATGAGGTCACAAGACACCAATTACTGTCTGTTATTTCTGTAAGCAAAGACAGGTAGCAATGTGGTGCAAATGACTAGCAGAGAAGTACAGTACCCGAATTGGTAGACTTTTTTGCAGAGAAGAATGCAATAATAAGGAACAGCTAATACGCATGACTTAGTGGTGCTTGTTAAACACCTAGCAGTTTGTGAATGTTTCTTTGAAATGTTCTTAGATTATTAGGTGATGTGACTACTTTGGTTAGACAAAGTCATGTAATTGAACCACCGAGCCTTGATTTCAGCCATGGCTCTAGTGTAGGTCATAATTTGCAAGTAATAAGCAGTAATGGAGCAATAATGTTTTAATCCAACTGGCCAAATGTCTAAGATGAGTGACTTCAGCTCATCTTAAGATTTGGGTAGGGAGCTACACCTTGAGAGCATCATATTACTGCTTGCAGACCTGTTCTATCATCTGAAGAGGAGTTGGGGCAAAGTCATTACAGAAATTGGCCACAAAGGCCCCATATGAAAGGCAAAGTTGTTTGAAGTATGTTGGCATTGTCATAGTGGTGGTATCTCATCCACAACTAGAGCCAATGACAAGGACAACACAGAATTGTGCCTATTTATTTTACTTACTATTTGTTAACTGAGTTAGTCCCACTAGGCTAGTGTCCAGTTTTCAGGGTGGTATTCATACTGAATAAGGAATATTTGGCTAGGGCACTAGGGGACCCTCCCTCCAGCTCTTTTTTTGTTAGGTTCCATGGGACCATTTAAATCCACCCAAACTATCATCAACTCAGGCAGATGGGTCCTCAGTTTAACATCTTATCTAAAGTATAGCACATTTAGCAGCAGGGATGAAATCCCCTTATGCTGGACTGCAGTGTCAGCAGTAGGAAAATAATGCAAGTACATGGTGTGAGAATAGAACCCAGAGACATCTAATTTCCCACCAACAAAGGCGAGCATGCTACCTCTTCAGCTACTGACACCGCTATATAAATGATGCATCTATTAACACAGTCAGGCAACATATCAGAATACATTGAATGGCCATGACACGCATCAGGTATTGCCTTATTCACACAGGATGTTTCTGTCTTTATTTGCATAAGTGGAATAAGGCACACTACCAGGTATCAGCAATGCCATTATGGTTTAAGGATGACAAATGTCTGACCAACATGTTTCTATTGTTGTAAGAAAGTCCTTCTATACTGAACAACTTATAAACAAAGGGATTGTTTCTAGCTATAGGGACGCCATTGTCCCTCTTTACTCAGTCTTCATTAGTGCAATCATTGAATATAATGCCCCCTTTGGCATGTGTCTGTCCAGACTCATGCAACAACTGGAGCGCCCACAGTGATACCTTACTAAAGGGATACAAGGCCTAAACAACATGTCCTACATGGAACAACTCAAAGCACTGCCACTGTACTCGTTATCCTACAGACTTCTAAGAGGTGACCTGCGTCTGGCATACTAGGCATTCTGAGACCCATTACTGATGGATTTATTGTACATCAGACTGTCAAATAGAAATACTTGGTCTAAGGATCTAAAACTCTTCTGCAACATCAATCAAATGCTTTGGAGGGATAGGAATATCTCTCAGAGGATACTATTGTTATGGACCAGACCCCCCCATCGACATAAAATAAAGTTTATCTCTGTCCATATTCAGTGAAACTTAGATCTATGGATGAGAAACAGTAAATTTCCTAAAGAAATGTACCACAGATTGACAGAGGCATGCATGGGAGAGGGGGGGCTCTCAAATTATCTATATGATCCCAGTTATTCTCATTAGGGGTAATATATAATTATCAACCATGGTATGGGTAAGGCCAATCAATAACTAAACAGGATAAGTTATTTCAAGCACAAAAAGGTAAATTGGCTAGCCTTAAAATGGTCTGTAAGGGTAGCTAGCCTAGTACTTACCTATGGACTTCTGAACAAGAGGTAGCTATGACAGCCACTCAGGTGAGTATCAGGTTGGGGGGAAGCCAGGGATTACATTCTGCAGTGTTGAGGTAGAGCTTTCATATCATGAACATTCGTCAGGTGTACTGTGTGGCTTTGTAAAATCAGGGATGGATCTATTCTGCATGAAGAATGATTGATACAGTACTTTGGCTGTGTGCATGGGAGCCCCTATGTGGGTCCCCATGTTGGGAGCAAATACACCAGTAGTGTCTCTAAACTTGACAATGGCCATAGCTTGGTGTGGAACTCTGATGGCCAAAAGGAGATAGAGACAGTGTGGAACTACAAGAAGCAGAGTAAATGACACAGTGAGACTTCCCAGTTGTGGTACGAGATAAGTGTTGTGGGTCAAGACCATGAGATTGCCAGTGCCCAAGTGTTATGGCTGCTATGGCCACTGGTCGCACTGATGCATTCTCCAGAATAGAATGAACAATCTTTATAAGCCTAATTGGGGACAGTATACCAAACATCACACTACCATTCACCTATATATTGCTCTAGGTCCCTGTATGCCATGTCTCTCTGCATGCTCTGTAGGTTGTTATATACTCTATACACTCCCATTAGTTGCATATCCTCACACAGGTCACATTGCATGCTCACCATCTCAACCATTTTGCATGTATCAGTTGTCTATGCCTGCATCATTGACCTGAACATCTGTTTATTGATGCCAAGTGTGGTACCCAGGTCCAAAAGACCTGTATTCATAATGGTGATGGCCACCAGCAGCTTGTCTACTAAATGAGTGCAAACATATCAGTGGCAGTGCAAATGATGGATGTCATCCATGGTGGTTACTCCAGTGCAGCCTGGGTAGAGCCCACACTGATAGGATATCCAATGTTAAACACCTTACCCAGTCTATGGACACTCCCATCCCTCTCTGTCAGCACCTCAGATGCCTGAGCTGTTAATTGAACCCAGGTCACTTGGGCCATAGTTACGGCTATACCCCTCTACACCACATTACAGGCACTTTGAGTGAATATACTTCAGATGTCTCACTATGATCCAATGAATGAAAGAAAAATAATAGCATACAAGGTATTTAAACTTACCCCTCCCACGCCTGTTAACTGCATGTGTTTTTGTTACATAGTTTGACTCGGTCCCTTGGTAAAAAGATGTATGATTTGCTGGTAAATCAATGAAGATTAAACTCAGCAGGTAATGCCAGACATTAGAGCTTCATACTTCTTACTTCTGCTTATACTCCTACTCAGTATCTAAACTTTGGAATGACTTACCATCAGACATTAGAGCAACATCTAACAACAAACATTTCAAACTCACAATAAAGGAACACCTCTTAGAAACAAACATCTGCCCCTCTTTTAAGTAAACCTACATACATTCATTCCCAGTCCACCTCACCTCCACCCGTCCTTTCACTCCCTACATCCTTTTTTCTTTCCTTCCTTCCTCCTCTACACTCCCCTCCTCTCATCTTCAAACTACCCCTTTTTTTCCTTGACTAACTCCAAATCCCACTAATTTGCTCATCCCAGTTTCACATTTGCATTATTTTACCTTTACTCTGCAAAGGTCTAGCTACACATTACCTAAATAACATCGAAAGCATCCACCTCAGCTACATTAACTCCATTTAAAATCATGCCACTAATCTTCCAACTCTTCAAATTAGAGAAACCAACTTTGCTGCTAATCTCAGATATTGGAACCTAACTGCTTTTATACCATCCAAGCTACCTTGTAACTCTGCAAACTATTCACCTACATGTAAATTAAATAACCTTGTTATCTACGCTAGTCAAATGAGTTCTTTGTAATTCTCAAATGAATATGTAAAAAAATGCTTTACTTTGTATTTCAAGTCAGAATATTTACTTTGTGTTTCTCTAATGTAAATGTAAATCAAATGACCATTGTACTTTTGCTTTGTCAAATATTTGACCATATATGTTATTAATTGTACTAATTTGTGGAACTTTTCTCCCCAGGCGTCCTCTGAAAATGGGTTCCTGACCCAGTCAGACTTTCCTGGTCAACAAATGCCGAATAAATAAATAAATAAACAAACAAAAATAAATAAATTATTGTTTATAATATGTGGAATGTTTAGCTACCTTTTGCATTTAAAATGCACTGACTCTGTTACTCTCTTACTCTGTCTTTCTCATTTTTATGCACAGACACACATGCATGTAGGCACACACATACACACACACACACACACACACACACACACACACACACACACACACACACACACACACACACAAACTCACACTCGCATGCACTCACACACATTAGTTTTTTTTTTTTTTTTTTTTATTGTACGCTGACTAAACGGCAAAACCAAGTTTAGCGAGGGTAAAAGCTGCCAGCTATTTTTTTGTCTGAGCTTCATGGCACCCATGAAGTGACAGACTTGTTTTTCACTGGGCATAACCTGAACTTTAATACCCTGCTGGACAACATTCATTCTCAACTTAGGGTAAAGATGTACTCACTACCCATTCTCTATATAAAAATAGCATACAATAGGCATTGCTTGAAAATATGTCTTATTCCCCCATCCTTTGCTACACAGATTGGTACAGGACACATATGTGAATAACATGCTCACAGACATACCTTGTGGTACAGGTTGCCACAGTCACATTCCCAATACTGGAGACAGATATATTCTGCTGAATAACCACTTTTTCACATTTGAGCTGGTATATATCTTGAAATGTAAATGCTATTAATAGTCTGATGCATCACCTACAGACTCTCAGACAGTTACCTCTAGCCCAGTTCCCGTATCTGAGTCAGTACCATGAAGGAGGGTTCACTCATCTGCTCCAGTTATGGTTTCTAGGAACTCTTCTACCTCTGTGAACCACATCTGTGTTAGTGGTCCATTTCCTGTGATGGACCTGCCCCCATGTATCTCAACTGTATTTAATTGGCAGGGATGCCCCTATGTGTGGTTCAGAATTTTGATCCATTTCTCCAAGAATTTAACATTTTTGACAGGATCTAAGTTAATAGTACCATTATTTTTAAAATGTCCTTAATCTGGGGGCTTTTTACATAATTATATTTGCTTTGTAATAATTCTGGTGGTAAAATGATGAGAACTATGCCTATCCCTGGCAATGTTTTTGTACTTTGGTCTTGGCATACATTATCATTTAAGACATCCTGCAAGGCACTTGAAAGACTTTTCAGTTATGACCACCCACAGCACTGATACCTTGTATCACTCCCTGCCACATCAGTTCCCAGATAGTTTTGTCAGTTTTAGGGTTTTTCAGAATGTGCATGCAGTATGTGCATGGGGTCTGTAGTAACACATCTATGTCCAGTCTAGTGAAATGTACATCTGTTGTCTTTCTCTTGGACCCATAGCAAAATGTTTACAGCTCTGGTTTATACATGTTATTCATGTGTGCATGAATGTGTGCACGTGCGATACAGTGTGTGTGTGTGTGTGTGTGTGTGTGTGTGTGTGTGTGTGTGTGTGTGTGTGTGTGTGTGTGTGTGTAAGCAAAAGACTGCCCTTGGCTGACCCCTATTCTCAGTATCATCCTCCTCTTTTAATTTGGTGTCCACATGCCTGTTATTTTGTGGTGACTACCCTCATCTTGCCCCACACTGAAAGCAGCAATGAGTATGTTGACACTATCCACCTTCTTGTATCACTTTACTGATGGCCGGTACTGTTGTACACATCTTGTGTCTCACACCTCTCTCTCTCTCTCTCTCTCTATACACATGACCATTTCTTGACCTATGTAAAGGAGCCATGGTTCCCCTGTTACGTATCTTGATCTGTGTCCATAGGCCACAGTGTGCCATCATGGGACATTAGCCTGTCATGCCCTTATGCTATGTTTTACTGCAAAGGTCCATTAGCAGTCATCCTTTATTCTTTCACTATTCTTATACAGAGTACAATGTCATTCAAGCTAAATTCCTATTCCTGGCTTGCTCTTTTTAATGTGGTGCCCCACAATATACTAACCACTGCTCTTGCCATGCTAAAATGAGCCTCATACCACAATGCTAATGTCATAATGCATTGAACTAGGACACTCAGGCAGCACTACCATGCTCATCCCTGCTCATCCTCAGGTTAATAGGTTATGTGCACAATGCACATCATGTTGGTGCATGGAGAATGCGAATGTCATACTGCTGCTGGTTTGTACTGGTGATACTTTTGGTTGTGCACCTTTGCTGCCGGGCAATGTGTAGCCATATGCACAAGTCTAATATTTTGCTCTAAATGAAGATTTTTGTAGTGTGGACATGCTCTTTTTATGTGTGGTGTTCAGCAGACTTCTGGTCTTTATGTATCACTGTGCAGAGACTATCAGGTGTAACTGCTGGACCATATTGATTTCCCTTATAGGTTCATAGGCATTTTCTAGGTTAACAACCTCAAGGAGTTTTTTAAGCCTTGCCATGTATCTCAAATCTTTGACAAGTAGGGGTTTGGGAGATGAAACATTTACAGGCTGTCTGTGTCCATTAGAGACATAGGTGTGAAACCAGGGATAAATGTCCTGTTCACCATCCATTTATCCAAGTTAACACTTGAATTGGGTTAGGGAGGAACCCTACTTCTCATGGATGGAGAGCCTGTTCCACAGAATGGGTAGTCTCTGGGATACATACCTGTCTCTCCAGGTGTTCCTTTGTATATCACAGGCAAGGTTTAAGTTTTTAGAATGGGTAATTCCTGTGCTGTTTGTTTTGTAGATATGCAGGAGGTCCATCACAGTAGGGTCTAACAATGCCTTGTATGCCAGGTATAAATTTCCCCTCAACAGCTGTAGAAGACAGAATACAGGGATAGGGCCTTGAGGCAGTCTGGGTAGGACATGTTACTTATGGCCTGTATTCTTTTAGAAAGGAACCTCTGTGGGCATTCAAGTTGTTGGATATGACTGTTTAGCTACATACCAAGGGAAGGCAGTGTACTCAATGATAGGTCTGATAAATGATGAATACAGTGGAGCAAGGACTTCCTTGGACCTACTGTAGTTGTCATACCTTTAATTGCACAACATGGAATTATTTACTCACTACTGCATGATGGTCAAAGGTGAGATTACTGTCTATGTGTGTCCACAAGTCCCTGACTACTGGGCCCACTCTTTGGGGAGTGTTGTCAATATGATAGTTACTAGGGATACATGATTTCATGAAGGATACTATTATGCATTTCTTGGCATTTAGTTTTAGTCCATGGCTCTGACACCAGTAGTTTATCTGTGTCAGTCCACTCTGGAGAACATTTATGTCAGTGTGGGAATCAAAGATAGCTCATAATTTGCAATCATCTGCAAATTTAGTCAGTCAGAGGCCACTGACATTGGCTTTGACTTTAGAGAAGTAAATACCAAAATTGAGCAGTCCCAGAACCGATCCCTGAAGGGCTCCACTTGTGACTGACTTTTTGTAGAAGTTTTTTGTTTAGACTTCCAGCATTGAGAAGTAAGAACATTAGATTTTCTTAGTTTTGATTTCCTATGTTCAATTTGGCATTGCCTAAAAAAGGCATTATGGGGGAGGACAATGTTTTAGCTAATATTCAAAAGCCTAGAGGAGAGAGGTGCAGATCATCCCTGGCAAAGCAGCATGGTCTGTTGACCATCTCCTTCCATGCTGACAAATATTTCACTTCCTTATATAATGTTGATGCCTGGAACCAGTTTACCAGGGTAGTGAGTGATAGCACCAGCATCACCTACTCAGGCAAGCAATGCAGACATCACTGTAGTGATCTGCAGAGGCACCATCCCACCCTGCTCCACCCAGTTTTGTCATGTTTTTTATTTATGGATATTACCTTTTAATTGCCTTGCCTTCTGTTGAGATGGTGGCATTCTCTGTCTTATTTTAGTGCAGCTTAGGAGATAGACTTCAATAAACAGGACTATCCATGGAGCTCAGAAAGGCTGTCCAGGTGATGGGATAGGTAAACTATGTCCATATTTCACATGAGTAATGCAAATTTTTTTGTCACAGACATGTATACAAATGTGTTGTATTTGTTAACTTTTTATTTTTGTCTGCTATCATACAGGTTTGGCTAAGGTACTAGATTTACTTCTGTGGTGGCCACGAGGGTCTGCTATAGCCAACATGTCTGTAGGTGGGTCATCAGCTGTCACCAGGTCTGCTTCTCAGAAAAAGGTGGAGGTCAGTGTTGTAGCTATGAGATATTTCACTGTCTGTGTGAATGCCCATAGCCCTGGGCACAGTACTTTCCTGTACTTGCCATGATGGCCACATGACCACCAATAACATTGGCCTTTTCACTACAGTTCAGTATCATGGCTACAGACAGTAACATTGCAGCTGTAATTTACTATGCAGTCCTTCTGCTAGAATAACGGTGGTTTACTTTTCCTACAACCTAGCTAATCAGCACCAAGCCACTCATACTATGGCATCTTTGGTATTTAGAGCTGTCTCACACTGTTGCAAGTCTCTCCATATATCAGTTCAGCATTTTAAGGCTACTTAAAGTACTTTTGTCATATAAACAGTATATGTTTAGCATTATATATGTGGAATTTGGATGCAGGTATGCTTATTTGGCTTATATTTGCCAATTATTTTATCAGAATAACAACTTTAGAAGAGGGTGTGACAACAAATGCATTTCTGTTTGTCATTGGGCAACACAGTTAAATAATATGAGGATGGATATACATAGAGGATGGATATACATAGTGCAAAAAACGCATAGTATATAAGTGATTTAAAATACTAAATTAACAGAAAAGCATTAATACCATGTGTTTTTTCAATTAGTTTTGGCTTGTTGTTTACATAGCAATCAAATAATGAAAGCCGGTATTAGTCTAGATGCCATATTTTGAACATCCTTATTTGCTTAACATCTGATTAGACTGAAGAAAGGGGACTGCCATGCAGTAACCTTACTTTTGTTTCATGAGGCAAGACCTCCCCTATTATCACAGTGACTCCGCTGGCAACTTGTGTTTGATATGCAGATTGAGCAACAGATGGTGAACTGAAGGAAAGGCTAAGAGTTGAGCAGCTCCAATATACAAACATGGGAAAGAAACATGGGAAAGAATTATGATTCATGCAGCTAGAAATAATTGTGGTGTTATCTATTAATGGTCATAAGTATGCAACCCAGACAATAAGGATTCATGTAAGGAATGCATAAACTTGGCATGCACCATTTCTGAGAGCAATGTACTCCTACCCTGTAGGTTGGCTGTGATGAGATAGTCTGAAGATGCACATGGATGGCAAAAATGTGACATATTGCTACATGTACACTGAAAGTATATTATTGACTAGATATACATTGCCCATTTCTAGTATGATTAAGCTGCAGTTAAAAGGGGCAAACAAGAGAAGAGAAAGCAGCTGAACCAGTATAAAAATAATAAGTGGTCTTCAAGAGCCTTCATTCTGTTACATTTCTGGGTTAATGGCAGAGACCTCCAGAAAGAAATATAGCATCAAATAGAATATAAAAACATGTTTATTTATACCAAATTAAAAAGTGAAGTGGCACTCATTGCACGGGCTTGACTAGCTCCCTGTAAGTATCAAAACAGGCTTATCTTATTATTATATAATATTAAATATCGTTTACATTCATAGATGACAGAACAATTTACTCTTTATTTTGTGGAAAACAAAAGATGAATTTTGTTAAGTAAGGATGCTTCAGTTGTGTGGACTTTGCATTGTATACCCTTTCATTAGAGAAAGCTCTATTTCTGATGTGATGATTTGTTTGTGTCTGTGAGAAATATTATGCCGCTCTAGATATAGATAAGCTGTAGGATTCTAGATCTTAGTACTAGGCAACTTAATAGTATAGTCAGTGGGGGAAAACATGTATTTTGATAGCCAGAGGTTGAGGATGGTAAAGTTATTGCCGTGACACTGCCATCAGTAAGGCAGAGAAGCATTGCACCTCCCAGGAACTGGCTATGTTGATAACACGACATGACTGATGAGTTAGATATCAGTGGACTGGCCACAGTGAAATCACTGTCAGTAATTAAGACAAACATTATGTCTTGCATGGAATAATTGCAGGGCAATCACTAAAAGTGAGGCAGGCATGCATTGTGCCATTATTGAACTATGGTGCCATTAAATTCTTATTTATTTCTTAATTATTGAATGTAACTACATCACAGTATGTTAATGATAACATAAGTAGCTGAATTACATGCTAATTAACCAATCCTAAATGGCAGAGCTTTTCAGGAAGCTATAAAGCAATCTTGTGCACTCAATGTAGCCATTTGCACTGAAATCCAAAACTCTTTGGATTACAGCCATGATTGCACTTAGAAAAAAAAAAGATTTTAACAATGGCTACTGCCATCATTAACCTGTATATGCAACAGGCTTTAATTCAAGGTGCTGCTGCTTCTGCTGACAGACCTCAACCAAGAAGGAGAGTGTTTAGACTCTGTTTGACTCATCATGAACTTCATGTCACAGAAACTGTACAGCGATACCAGTGGACAGGAAAACAATACAGGAAATATGCAATCTCTGCCATCCTCTCTTCAAGCTTCAGGGAAATCTTGGAGAAGCCATCAAAAAAGGTATGTGCAGGATTACATATATTAGCTACACCTACTTTTCAGACATGCACAGGGGATATATTAGTGGTATCACAGGCATCAACTTCCAGAATATCCCATTGATTTCCAAAAACAATACTACGGCATGTAAGGGAGCACATCTGTTTGCTGTGAACTATGCAGTAGAGAGAAAAAAACATGCACAATGTTATGCAATAGCACACTTCTCTAAAGTTTTGGGGCCATAGACTGCATACACCTAGAACAGGGAAGGAGGAATATCACCAGAAAAGGATATCACTCTATAAACTGTCAAGTTGTTTGTAATGCCCAGGAGATCATCTACATTGTCTGTGCAGGTAACCCAGGCAGTTTTCATGACACACATATGACATACCTGTGAACTATATACAAGGTGTGCTAGTGTGAGTTACCACAAAGGCATCTAGTGGGGGATGTAGGTTATGCCCTGGAACCATGGCTCATGACACCCACGAGAAACCCACACAACCCCACTGAACAAAGATAAAACAATGCCCACATTCAAACTAGAAATGTCATTGAATGTTCATAGGTTCATAGGTAGGTACTAGGCTATTGGCCCTAGGGCCTATATAAGCCTAGCCAAATGGTACCCTGGCTTTTGCCACCCAAGAAAATTATTTTCCTGTGCCCCTGTCAAGCAGAGCCACAGAAGTGATCCCCGGGGTGAATTTCCTATCTCCCATCCAATCATCAAGAATTTTTTGAAGAGTGTTAATGAGGAGCTTTGTTTGATATAGATAGGTAGTTTGTTCCAGAGTATGGGGAGTCTCTGAGACAGGAATCTATCCCTCCAGCATGTTCTGTTTATTGTGGTGATAAGGTTTAGGTCACTAGAGCGTGTAGCTCGGAGGGATTGGGATTTCTTTACGTGGAGCATGTCCAACAGCTCTGGGTATGACATAGCTTTGTATGTTAGGCAGAGATCGCCTCTGAGTAGGCGATATGTGACAGAGTAAAGCTGGAATTTTTTGAGATAGTTTGCATAGGGCATCTCTTTGAGGCCGGTAATCCTCTTTGTGAGGTATTTTTGTGACCTTTCCAGTTGTTGTAGATGTCTTGTGAGGTACATACCAAAAGGAGCGCTGTACTCTATAATGGGTCTAATGAGTGATGAGTAGAGGGGAACAATGACCTCTTTTTTCCTGGATGAGAAACCTTTTGTGATGAAGTGTGCCACGTAGAAGGATTTCCTGACTACTGTGGTGATGTGATTATCAAAGGAGAGACTACTGTCCACCTGTATCCCAAGGTCTCTTATCACACTTTCGGTGTTAAGTAGACTACTGCCTATGTGGTAGTTCATGGGTGCAGAGCTTTTACCAAAAGGGATGACAATGCACTTTTTGGCATTGAGCTTGAGGCCATGGCTCTGACACCAGGCATCTGTCTCAGTGAGGCCCTTTTATAGGATATCCACATCATTATGAGATTTGATTATGGCTCCTAGTTTGCAGTCATCTGCGAACTTTGTTAGCCAAAGGCCATCTTCAGAGAAGTAGATAATAAACAGGAGAGTACCTAGGACTGAACCCTCCACTTGTCACTGATCTGAAGTTGGATTTAGAGTCTGCTACTTTCACAGTGTGGGTTCGGTCAGTGAGCCAGTTGGCAACCCATCTTGTGACATAGGGATTTATACCTAGTTTAGTGAGTTTGTCTATAATTCCAGAGTGGGGGATGGTGTTGAAAGCCTTGGCGAGATCTAGATAGGCTGTGTGTACCACCTTACCCTCATCTACAGCCCTGGTGACCACCTCAAAGAAGTCCATCAGGTTTAGAAGACATGATCTGCCCTTTGCAAACCCAAACTGGGTAGGGTCCAGAGTTTGGAGATTACCAATATCATTGTTTATAAGTTCCATGATGATATGCTCCATAGCCATACAGACCAGGCTCGTCAGGCTAATGGGGTGGTAGTTTCCGGGGTCTGTGGTGGATCCCCCTTTGCTTTGTGGAGTGGGATAACCGTTGCTGTGCGCCATTCAGTGGGCACAAAGCCTGAGGTGAGGCTATGATTGAACATGGTACTTAGGTGTGGTGCCAGTTCGTTCTGTAGCTCATGTAGAACGCAGCCTGGTATGTTGTCAGGTCCCATGGATGCTGTGTTCTTGGCTTTGGAGAGTGTATTTTTTACCTGTGCAGCCATGATTACAGGTACTTTGAATTCTTCCGGTATAGAGATGGGCCCTTTAGGGGATGAGAGAGGGGTAAAGTTAGCATTGAACCTATCTGCCAGGATGATGGCAATATCCATTGGTTCTATATATTTAGTGCTATTGTGCTGTAACTCAGAGCAGATCTGAGTGTTGCCATTGAGATTCTTGACATAGCTATAGAATTCTTTGTGGTTGTGTTTAGAATCAGTGGTGATTTTGTTTTCATAACTGGCTTTGGAGTATTTTATGAGGGATCTCAGCTTCTTACTGAGGCTGACCATGGAGTTCCTCCAATCATGGGATTTTACTCTTTTTTGCAACAGTTTCTTTCTTCTATTGTAGAGTTTGTTTATAGCAGGGGACCACCAGACTGGCTTCCTTTTTTTGGAGGATAGCATCTTGGTTCTGTTAGGGATTGCATGATCCATGCACTTGTGTAAGTGCTTATAAAGTGCAATTGTATAGGATTCAGCAGTCATATCTCTATTGTCCGTCAGCATGGGTGTCGTGAAGTTTGCCACTTCTGTCTTAAGAAGCGTGAAGTTGGCTTTGGAGAAATATTTTACAGTTGTTTCCCTAATGGGGGGTGGGGCTGGGATGTGGATGTCTAGGGTGATTTGCTTGTGGTCAGAACTGACCAACGAGGAATTGATCTCTGGTGTGGAACACCGTTGCCCATGTTGGTAATGACCAGGTCTAGGATATTGCTGCCCCTGGTGGGGGTGTGGATAAGTTGATCCAAGGCATTGGAATTTATGAATTCCAGAAAATGTTGAGCACAACAGTTGGTACATGAGTAGTTTTCCCAGTTAATGGTGGGGTAGTTGAAATCACCCATTATTAGGGTGTTAGGTTGTACCCTAATATTTTCCAGTGTATCAAGAAATGAGGAGTGGGAATCCTGGGGCATGGTGGGGGATCTGTAGCAAGCTACAATTTGCATTGCAGTCTTGCCCAAAGTTAGTTGCACTTAGATAATCTCAGATGCATTATGCTGAAGAATTAGCCTGGAGATGTATATTCAGCTTACTCAAATCAAGGATCCAGTGTCTAGACTCCTCAGAAGGTGCCCTGCATTACGACCCAGCCATCTCTGCCAAAATACTTACAGTCTGTTCAATGCTGCACAATATTATTCTCAGCTTCAACAAGAACAACTAGGGGTATTACCACAGTTCCCAGGACCACAGGCAGGACCAACAGCTCCAGCAGATGCATACGGGGAGACAAAGTGAAAACCACCAGCTGCAGATGCTGCCGGCAGATGTAAAAGTGCACACTATCACATGACTGGCTAACAGACAAATGATAGCACATAACTCTGAATACATAGAAGAAAGGAAAACAGCCTTAGCACATACAAATATTAAAAATGATGCACAACCTTTATTTAACCATGTAGTGGTTGTATTTGTTTAGCATCAGGCACAGACACACACCCCAGAGGAAAGTTTTCACATCTGCATTATTACCAAGGTAACTTGTATAGAAGAAGCAATACAGTTGTATAAACAATTACTGTATCATGCAATTTATTATGTGCTCCTAAGTTAATACATGCCCCAGGTGTAGCAATACCTTATGACTGATATTTGCAATACACAGCTATGGATTTTGTTCACTAATTTGTATCAAGCCTTTAATTTGGCCACTGTATACAACCCAGTGAGCAGGTCAAGTGTAGCATCATTTGCACAAGATTAACAGTAAGCACGACTTAAACATTTACTTTGATTGCATGAGTAACAACAGTAACACAAATACAGTGAGGGTCAACAATTGCAGAAGCAAAACAAAACAACTTATTATGAACTATGAATAAAAAGTATTTATTCTATGATACAGTTTCATTAAATTAAGGTTCTGACTGAGTAAGCTAGCATTAGCTGTCCACTCTGTGCATCAGACATATATGCAACCCAAAGTCACAAAGAAATGTGCAAAGGACAGGGTACAGTCATCATCCCTAGCACAAGGTGGGGTGGGGGAATAGGAGAGCAAACCTGACACTAATGAAGTGAGTGTGTGCAATTAAAACAAAAATGTATTCCTTAAGTATCCAGTTTGCCGGTCCAGTAGCAAGTTATGTATAGCAGTCAGCAGTAGTGCTTAGATACGTAGAATGTCTAAGTGTGAGGTGGTATGGGCAAGTATTTTTTGAATGTGAATGTAATCAAGCACTGTTAGCACTACATCCTTGACTCTTGGACAGGTGGAAGAAATGCAGGGTAGACTAGTAAGTTCAGTGCTATCTCCCCCAACCATGCAAGAAGTTGCACTGCTAGTTCCATGGTCTTGGCTAGAATTTGGGGTATTACCTGACTGTGATTGATGTCTGCTGGACAAGCTGTATCATTATTACATCCAGGACCACATGGCCTACCACATCTGGGTGTGGACACTGCAATCACTGACAGAGTAGTGGAAGTAGTGCCACTATGGTGAAAAGGATCTTGCATGGCCACGTGAATGGCACCCTTCACCAGTAGACATTCCACTACAGACACTGCCCAAGCCATTATGTCATTTATCCTAGCCAAGGAGTTACCCACTTTGTTCAGGCAGTCCCCTATGTTAGAATGTGCAGTGTTTAGTACTCACACTGTCTGTTTTGAGGCTTTTGTGGAATGGTCCTGTGCCTCCATGATGACCCTATACATATGTCGCTTCACAGCTACTGACACACCAACATCAGGAGAAGGTTGGACAGCAGGTCTTCTCCAAGCACCTCTAACAAACCTCTTATATGGCACCTCACTCTAACAATGGCCATAAGGAGAATTAACCAATTCTGCAGCTGAAGTAACCACAGTACCCTGATCAACCTTGTCACCTTTAGTCTGTAAATGCGTAAGCATGCTGAATGTGTCTGAAATAGGAGCAGGAGATGGAGGCACAATGTCAATGTCAGACTGATTCTCTGCACCCCCAGACTACATCTCTTTATCACTGCCATCATCATCAGAGGTTACTGACACTCTGACATCAAGCAGGAGGGGTTCCACAGTCCCACTGGCAGGATCAGTTATGCTAACAAGTAAGATAAAAAAAAAAGAAAGAAAAAAAGGAATGCACAATGATCAAACATATACTATGTAAAACATATCTTACAACTTAGTGTAATGTAATCAAATAACTTTTAATTTATACATACATCTACACTTTGAACATTAATAAGAATACAGAAGGTGCACTTCCCATGTGCAGATGGTCATGCAATAGCAAAACCAGATGCCCCTACATATGAAAAAGAGAGATGAAACAGGGACGATAAGTATCACCAAGCAAATGACAGAAGAAACAGAAGAGAATTGTCTTTACAGCTGCATAATAAGACACTTCTCAAATAAATTGTTATTGTTGGACTGGACTACACCAGCCCACCCCCACCCCACCCCTTTTCCCTCTCTGTCTGTGCCTCTTCTATACCCCACAGGCTTCTCTCTCTCTCTCTCTCTCTCCCTCTCCATATCTCTCTCTCGCTATATCTATAGCTATATATCTATCTGCATATAAATATATACTATACATAACAAATGTGGCAACCAGTGCAACCACCACAGCTGTTATAAAATTAAAACTTTAATACAATAAAACATTCATAAAGATTAGCACTTTCTGATAACTCAGTATCCTTCATCAGATCAAACATTGCATGCAAACAATTCTCTATTTATAAATTTCAACAGTGAATAAAAATCATTGCAATAATATATGCCCCTTTACAGCTGGTTTGAGAGGTAGATTGCTGTTAAGTCCATGTAACTTATCAGCCTGTAAGTTACCTATCCAGTTTATTTCAGCTATTTCATTAATATTGACTAAATCTCCTCTCCTTATATTCTCATTAATGACCTGTATTGCCAAAAATCAAAAGCTGTGACCACTGTTCTCCAATACATGTTTTATCAAAGGATTCTTAGAATCATTTAACCTAATGTCACTCATATGTTTTGAAATGTATTCCTTAAACTGGTGATTAGTCTTGCTAATATAAAAGAAACTGCATAAAACACAACAAGCAGCATAAATAACATTTCTGGTCCTGCGGTCTGCAGCAGAATTGCAGTCTTGTTAGGGATGCATAAATAGGGAATGACATTTGTAAAATAAAGAGACACAAAAAGATACAGGGTTCACATTTTTTATATTGTGTGAGGAAAGATTTATCTTCAGTGTTACCAGTATCACAACCATGCACACCTCTAACTACAAGGTACACAAGACAAAGGTCAGGAATTGTTAAGGTAAACACCTTAACCATTATGTCATCCTCCCACCCTGCTGCTGCACATATTATGTCAGTTGCTACTATGTCACATATTGAGAACAGCTAATGGCTTTGTTATCTTCACAATATACTTTATGTGTGGCACATACTGATAAAAATTTGAACGGTGTCTTATGAGTGCCATGGTTCTAATCCACAGATAGCATTATATGTGTGAACATAATGATGTTTAATGAGAATATGTTCATGTTGAAACAACAAAGATGAAGAAATATCAAAACTATGCATTTTAATGACTTAATTTATAATGTTTTCCCTATATCAGTACCTGTACATTTATTTTTTTTTCTTCCTCATTTACATATGATTTGGCATTGCACAATCTGGACTGGCTGAAGTCTATAATATTGAACTACATTTCACTCCCTATGGTAAAAAGTAAAAAATGTAATTAAGGCTGCCTTCTGAAGAGCAAACAACCCTGGTGATGGTGCACAGCCATCAACACTCTGCATAGTACTCAGTGAAGAAAATGCACCTGGCAGTTAATTTTGACTGTGGTACAAGGTGTAAGTACAGTGAGCTTAGACCAAAAGGATAGCTGATGCAGGCTTTGAATTCAGATGACTGATAATTTTACAGAGGGAAGTCAGAATACATATTTACTCACACTCTGTGATATCATTGTATTGTTGTTTAGAAATTAACTATTCACTGTATTGCTAATAACATGGGAGATGTTATCTGTCCACTTTCACAATAGTTGGCATTAACTGCAAATTTGGTAATGTGTGCAAGACATTACATTTCTGATGTTGCAAAGAGGTGTGAGATGGATGAATGTGTCACTTGACCGCACTTCTTGTTCTGTGCATTGATAGTTATATCCATTAATTGTATTCACTTTCCTGTTAGCTTTTTACTCTGTATGTTCTTTTCTAATGCTTTTTATATTTGCTCTCAGCTCAGCAGTTCACAACCACAGCTCACTGCCTAAGGAAAAAAATTAAAAAATTAATTTAGGCTGCCTTCTATAGCATAAAACAGACTGGTGCTGGTGATGGCCATCAGCACTCTGGATAGTACTTAATCAAGAAAATTTATCTGTTAGTCCATTGAGGAGAAAACTTTAACTTTGGACACAGCACCCTCTGCAATGTATCCTGCTTTTAATGCAAATATCTGCAACAGAATGATAAGGTCACTCTGACAAAAGTGCACTCTCTATCTCCTTAAACTTCAGACTTGCCCTGTGGTCCTTGTGGCTAATACTATCTGCTCTAGAGTGTATAACTAATTAAATAAGAGGTTTAACTCTCACAACAGGAGCTTTTTTCAATGTCAGTTGTATATAGCTTCCTGAACAGTCATGCTCTATCAACTTTCACTAAGGAGAACATTTTAACTTTGGACACAGCTCCCTCTGCAGCTTATCCCATCTAAAACCCAGTGATGAGATCATCCTGACAAAATGCTCTCTCTCCCTTTACAAGTCAGACTTGTCCTGTGACATTTACAGATAATACTGTGTTTTCTCAACTGTATAACTAGACAGATAGGAGTTTCAAATCTCACAGCAGGGAACTTGTGTGGTGGCTTCAATATCAGTTACATATAGCTTCCTGAATGGTTGAGTTTTATCAGCTTCCGCTTGCAGAAGATTTTAACATGGGAGATGATGTCCCTATGCACTTATCCCACTTTTACCACAAACATCTTTGCTTCATCCCACAAATGAGGTCATACAAATTGCAACACAGTCATATAATACAATGACTTCACATACTTGGAGTCTCACAGCTCTGTTAAGACTTTCACTATGGTGCATGTGATTCATACATATTTGTAGTTGGTGGGCTAGCATAGGTTGCTATTCAATTCCAACCAAAGGTAACATTCTATGAATGTATTGACATTACATAAACAACACTGCATGAAGTTATTATTTTCAGTTTTATTGACTTATTACTTTTATTATTAATTTATATAATGTGTGTTTGTGTAGTTTACATTCTGTTCTGGCAGTGTTCACTGTAATGTCTTTTGAACATGCCCAGTATAATTCTGCATTACATGTACTCCATTTATAAACAGAGACCTTGATCTACTGCAATGTCATCAGAACTGTGTTGTCATTTGCTGCTTGTGTATTTTGATTGCTATTATGTTGCTTCTTATGAAGAACATATACATAAAACAGCTTTGTCAATGTAATATACCCTATCTATGTTTGTCCAACTGCAAATGTAACATGTCCCTTTTGGCTGTGCATGACATAGCTGCTGTATGGATAATGCCTTGTTTATATAGGATAGAGCAGAGGATACTGCAGTATAGTCAGTTGTCACACATACTTTTTATAGGTTCATACTAGGCTATCTGCCCTAGGGCATTTATAAGCCTAGCCAGAGTGCGTTTGTCTTTTACCACCCATTTTAAATTAATTCTGCTATGCCCTTTTTCGTGGTTAGTATACTGTGCCTCTGTCTAACAGTGACACAGAAGTGATACCCGGGGTAAACCTACGATCTCCCATCCACTCATCAAGATTAGTCTTGAAGAGAGTCAATGAGGGACTCTGCCTAACCTGGACTGGGATTTTATTCCAGAGTGAAGGGAGCCTCTGGGTTATGAATCTGTCCCTCCAGCATGTCCTACTTATTTCAGTGCTGAGGTTCAAGTCTCTCGAGCGCATAGCTCGATGGGATTTTGATTTTCTGAGGTGCAGCATGTCCATTAATTCTGGGTTGGACATGGCTTTATACGTCAGGCACAGATCGCCTCTGAGCAGGCGGTATGCCACTGAGTAGAGCTGGAGTTTCTTTAACCGGGCAGCATATGGCATCTGTTTGAGCCCTTTGATCCTCTTGGTGAGGTACTTTTGGGGTCTTTCCAGTTGCTGCAGGTGTCTGGTAAGGTACATCCCAAAAGGGGCATTGTACTCAATTATGGTCCTGATGAGGGATGAGGGATGAGTAAAGAGGCACGATGACCTCACCTGATCTAGATGTGAATCCCTTCATGATTAGGTGGGCTATATAAAATGTTTTTCTAACCACTTTGGCCACGTGGTTGTCAAATGAGAGATTGCTATCACCTTGGGTCCCCAGGTCCCTAATTACTTCTTCTGTATTTAATGGATTACCACCTATATGGTAATTTGTGGGCACTTTGATTTTGCCAAAGGGGATGACTATACACTTTTTGGCATTTAGCTTGAGGCCATGGCTCTGGCACCAGTTGTCTGTTTCAATGAGGCCCTTTTGGAGGATGCTTGTGTCAGCTGGAGAGTCGATTATGGTGCCCAGTTTATAGTCATCTGCAAACTTGGTCAGTCACAGTCCTTCCATGTTCACCTGTACCTCCGAGAAATATATACTAAACAAGAGAGGTCCCAGGATTGAGCCTTGTGGGATGCCACTTGTAACTGTTTTTCCATATGTACATATTATATTCAATAACTGCACTATATGTGAATGGCCCATAATGTACCTACTGTCCTTGCTAACTATTATCTTAACCTGGCATGATATCTATATTAATATCACATTTAATCCCCTCTATTACAATGTTGTATTGTGTCCCTCTCACATTCATTCTTAGCATGTCTGCTTTTAAGTTATGCGCATGTAAAAACAGTTGCAAACAAGATTATTTTTATTACCATCAATATGTATGGCTTCTTACTGAAAAAATATTTCTTTCTGGCATTATAACATTTGAACGCATTAACCGAGTACATTTTTTCATTTTACCCTCCCCTCATAATTATATCTGCACTGTTTTCATTGTATTCTGTGTAAGTTATCCCAATTGCATGTCCCCTGAATCAACATGGTTATGCCACTCGTCTTTACTTTATATAAGCTGCCTACATGTGCTCGCCTAATACGTTTGCCTACAGGCAAGTATTTTTGTTAACACTGTATGCTTGTGCTTCCAGCACTGTTTCATGGCCACGGACATTGCTGCTGGCATAAAAGGCGCTATGAGTAGTGTAAGCATGATGAGCAGCGTGAATATTTAACGAGCGCTGCTGTGCATCATGGTAATGTGCTAGGATCGTGTAGGCTTAGCACAAAGCCTACCTGATTGCTAATGAATCTCTAGATTTATTTTCAAGTAAAAGTGTGAATTGTTTGGTTCTGGACTGTTTCTAAATCTCACAAAACAATGCCTTCATGTGAATTCACTGCTGCCTTTGGAGATTTGGATAGTTTTCTTACTTCCAATTGTGGGAAGAATGTGGTATCAGGATATGGGTAAATATATTTTAAAGAAAAATAACTGAGGTAAGGATGGTTTTCTTTAGCTTTTCAGTCATTTTGTGTTTATGCATACATACAGGTACTTCTGTGCAAGAGAAGGAGGGAGGAAGGTAAAAAGTATCCATACTTGTACCTGTAAATGCACATGTAAACAGTAAATGCAGTAATTTCTATTTAGTTGTAGCTGTATCTTTGAAACATGATTTTGCTATATTAGAAAATATGTTAAATTAAAATGTATTTTTGAACAAAAACAATATAGTATAGATAAACATAACAAAGCTCAATCCTTTTCATTAAGACTGAGCTTACTTTGAGTGTTAATTGAATGGTGTGGCTCATTATGAAGGTCAGTACATAAATCTGCCTCTTCTAATATTTATACATAACATAGCTTTTTTACAAGGGAAATACACAGAATATTTTTTTGGCATCTGTTTGTCTGAAATGGCAGCAAATGTTGACGTTTATGGCTGACTAAGTCTGCGGATGATTACAAGCTGGGGGTTATCACTGACTCCCCCTGCAGACACTAGCCTTCTTATATAAGGTCTATCTCTGACTAATACATTGTGCCAAAGCCATGGTCTTAAACTCAATGCTATAAAATGCATAATTGTACCCTTTGGGAAGTCAAACATTCCATTTAATTGCCATATTGATAATACACCCCTAAGAGTCGACCCAGGGGTCAGGAATCTGGGTATGCACATAGACAGTAGCCTTACCTTCGACCACCACATGGCCACAGTAGTGAGAAAATCCTTTTATGTTGAGCAACTTATAAGTAAGGGTGTACCATCTAGGTCCAAAGAGGTCATTATTTCACTGTACTCCACCCTCACTAGACCAACCATAGAGTACAAAGTAAATATGTACCTGACCAGGTACACGCAGCAACAAGAGTGACTTCAGAGGCTCCATACAAAAAGAATACAAGGCATAACACATCTGCCTTATGCATAGTGCCTTAAAGTCCTTTCCTTCTACTCAGTCTCCTATAGAGACATGGATTGGAAGCCTGTTCCATGTTTTCCTATAGACTGCTGAGAAGTGATCTATGCCTGGCTTACAAGGCATCCGCAAACCCCACATTTATGAATCTCCTACATATTTGTAAGTCAAACAGTATCAGAAATACAAGGACTAGGGACCTGAGTTTTATCAGTGACCTAAACAGACCATGCTGGAGAGACAGAAATGAGTCCCAGAGGCTGACATTCCTATGAACAGGCTTCCCATCCAAATTAAGTTGAGTTTGTCTATTACTCAGTTTAAGTGCACCCTACACCAGTGGACAGAGGTAGCTTATAAATGTCTGGCCCTCAATGTCCTGTTTGGATATGGAACATAATTATTCTTTCAGGAAAAGTTGGCAAGACTTAGAATGCCCCCCTCCATGAATCTATGAACATTGTAAAATAGTGAAATAGAATAACAGAATGCAAAAACAAGCAATATAGTTCATGAGTGGAATGCTGAAGAAGGTTATAGATATTTATATTTAGAATGAAAATTTTAAGTGTGTTGACATAAAAATTCATAGTACATAAATAAATGGGAGCCCTTTTGTTTGAAAATGTGAAAGGACGTATCTGCACAGCAGTGTTTACTGGTATGAATACTGATTACCTGTCTATTTCAAAATGTATCTTGAAATGTTGTAAACGAGTGACAAGCAGATAAATTCTAATACATAAATAAAAGATAATTCATACAACATTCAAGAAGTTTTACTTATGTTTTAAGATAAATGGCAGTGGGGTTATGTTACAGGAGTTGGGGGGGGTCTTGATGGATGGCTGAAGATATATGGTATTCATTAATTAAGGATAAGAATTATTGGACTGACCAGCATATGGGACCTGGTTATGAGGATATTTTACACAGAAGGATTCAGTACTTCTTATTTAGGGTGGAACACAAGTAATTGGAAAAACTGGTACATTACAGTGCAATAATAAGCAGCATGTTTGAAGTAAAATAAGCTGAATACAAATAAAATGCTCGCTGCTTTTTTCATTTCCTATTACAGTTTTAGTCACATTGTAACACTGAACTAAATGAATACAATATGTGAACTAAATACAATAAGCTTTTGCATTATTATACTCAAGGAAGAATGCTATTAATAGATGCTAACTTACAACTCATCAAGGGCAAACTTGATGAAGGTCTGTCTGGTCAAGTTTACCTCACTAACTTTGAATTCTGATACTGGCATTTTCCATAGACAATCTCTGTTAATGAGGTTAATAAAGTGTATGCCAGCAGGTTTTTATTTATTTCACAGATTTCCACTTTCTTTGAGTTGATGTGACTATAGTGTTGATATATATGTAGATATACAAACAAAATTTCAAGGGGTATGCATACATTTGTGTTCAGAGGAAGACATACGTACCTGCAGTCTTCTCAGTGAGGTGTAACTTCACAAGTCATACGGTGAGGTTTAATAAATTACAGGGCTTGCATCCTGAAAATAGTTTGCAATTGCATTATCTCTTGTTTTAATGTTACATAGCTATATATCTATGAATCTTTGTGGGACGTGATAGATATTTTCCTTTTTATGTGAGTGGGAGCTATTAATTGTACTAATTAGAGCCTAGAATCTATGATGCAGTTCATAATGTAAGACCTGCCTTTGAAGCCATTACACACATAATTTGCTTTGCATCATTACCAAGAAAAGAATATCAATTTGTGTTAAGATAGTGGATTAAAATGTAAGAGCAATTAGTTACATCTTGCATAAGAAAATGGAAAAACACAATCATCATCTCTTTATTTACAGAATACTTCTATTAATAACACTGGCATAAATGTCTAAAACAGACAAATCAAAGGCAGTACATTTCTTAATCCTGTACTAGAAGAAGGTATGATAGTTCATATGGCGTTTATAAATTCAATATGCAAATGTTGCTGTTTTAATTAAGTAGTAATATTTCACTGATATATAAAACATATTAAACTATTACTATGCTTCTTAATTCACTGAACAATGAGACTATAGAGTCATTCTTTTAAAGTTAAACATTTTTAAAATAAAATGAGTTCAGTTCTGCTTTTACAAGTGTAAAATTATTACACAATAACAACTGCAGTCTCTGTCCTGCAGAATGGGTTGTCTATAATTACATTATCTAATGTAATAGGCTAGTAAGAGCAAAGATACACGTGCTTCATTGTATAATTGTATAATGCTTTACAAATACAAAATTTCCTACAGAATATCTCCAAGATCTTCAGGATCCAAATAAGTCATCCTACCAGTGCACTTCTAATTGCCACACCTTGACACACCCATCACTGAAAACAATACCCCTTTTGTATGTACATATCCAAGCATATCACTGAACTGGAAAAGTCCCACAGACTTCTTAACTATGAAAATCCTTCAACTATCCCTATACAGTAACATGTCTGTCCTTGTACTCAGTGCCCTATGCAAATGCTCTTCCGTGACCTGTGTATCTCTTTTCAAGTCATCCTATTTATTATTATAAATTCTTAGATTATTATTAGATTAATGACATGGGGGGAGGGCTTTCTAAGCCTAGCCAGGCTTTCCCAAATGAATAATGATGTATTGTATCCAAACAGGACACTGAGAGCCAGACATTTATAAGCTGCCCCTCTCCATAAGGGAGACAGGTGCCAGGCTTAGTGTAGATTTCCTATTTCCCCATCCACTGGTCTAGGTTGCTCTTAAACTGGGTAATAGATGAACTCAGCTTCAGATGGATGGGAAACCTGCAGAATAGGAGAGGCAGTCACTGGGACACATATCTGTCTCACCAGCATGTTCTGTTTAAGTCATAAACAAAATAAAGGTCCCTAGACATTGTAAATAAACAAAATTCTCTGGTGGGATAGGTTCCTAACTCAACATATCCCCAGCCTATGGAATAAGTTACCACAACAAGTCAAACATAGGGGTCTATATCTGATCATCGAAACAGCACATTATCGAATGCCGTAACATTGTACTGCAAAACCTGAACCCTAACAATATCGAAACCTCAAAATAGTGAATTTTTTCTCAGGGAAAAAATTTGCTGTTCCAAGTAACACACACACACCACAAGCAAACTAAAACTCAGCAATCCACACACATACATTTAAAAGTTACATCTAACCCTACACTACACTGCACATACACTACTATCTATCCACTTACCTTAACCCAGACCCTAACCCTAAGGTCCATCACTATCGCATTCTCACCTCACCCGCACCCTAACCCTAGCTCTCTTAACCCGCCCCTAACCCCAAATTCTGTCACAATCGCACACTTACCTGACCCGCGCCCTAATCCTAACTCACCCAACCCGAACCCTAACCCGAACGTCTGCACAAACACTCTAACCTTAACACAACCTGTAACTTTCCACCACATCGCTGAAAACAGTGAAGCCACAACAATGTCCAACTGAATTCTTTCCCTAGGAAAGAATTCACTTTTGTGCAGCTTCGCTGTTTTCAGTGTTCGCAATATTGGGTTCAATATTAGATCATTCGAAATTCTGCCATTTCAATGATCTAATGTACACCCAAACATAGCAGTACATTGGCTGTACATTGGCTATTTTAAGGTTAGCCTTGATGACTGGATAGGTAGACACAAATTGGACCAGGGTTATAATATACAGCCCTGCTCAGAGAGCACTAGAAGGGTGTTAAGGACTTTTAAGGGTTCGCCTTAAAGGTGCATATGGCTAGACATCTTTTAGCCCCTGAGATAACTATAGTTCTAAGCGGAGAGGAAAATTATGAGGAAAAGCAGAGGGCAAAGGATAAAAGGAAGAAGGAATGAAAAAATAGTTTGAAATGTTTTATAAATAGATAAATGTGTTATGCAATTAATTTTTAAACCAGAACATATGTTAAAAGGAAGAAATAATAAAAGGAAAAAGGATTGTGCAGAAGGAAAAAAGAAGCTGGGTAAAATAACACAGTCGAGGAAACAGAAAGAACTTAAATTTGAAGCATAAAGTACATTTCTATAATCCCCTACATCTTTAAAGGTCAAGTAAGCATAAATAGATAGATTTACATGATCTTTTTCTCTTTCTTGTTATTCTTCCATTAATATTATTTTTAACAAATAAGCACTGATGCCAAGGAATTAAGTACTGTCAATAAATTTCAGAAATTCATCTAAGCATGGAAAGTATGAATATTTGACTCAAAGAATATTAATTTTCTTATGAAGAAGTGAATTGCCAGTTTTGACATCTCATGTCATGAGAGCTGATGCAATTTACAAATTGAAATTAATGTGATTTTAATAAGAGAAAATTTAATTATATGATAATTTTTTAAATATATATTTGTTCTTATATGTAGTCAAAAATATAACAATGTGAAAATGGGAATATACTATAAGGTACAAGAGAGATTACAAGGAGCAACTTTTCATACACATATTAAATACTGCCAAAATATATTTTAGAAATGGACACTAAGGAAATATTATATACACACAAATTTAGCTTTAAGATATAATAATTAAACTTTTGATAAACAACAAGTTCAAGTCACAGAAGAAAACACTTTTCTTTATATTTATTTGATGAATTTTCCATTCACTTTCTCTGCAGTTGCATTAGTAACTAGCTGGGTCATAGTCGAGGTAGATAGGTGTATAGTTTTGGGTTATTTTAGATGTAGTTTATTTAGGATTTCCTAACCTAACTAGGAAATGGAATTACCATGATGTTGCTGGAGTTTCTTTTCTTTTTCTTCTTTTTTATAAATTATTTTTATGTTATTTTTATGTTAGCTTATTGTGTATTTTTGAAAGTTTTATTAAATATACATATTTATTTTATTTAGAAATATAGGCTTTAGAAACTTACACAAAGAAATGTGAATTCTAGTATATTTCTCATTTAAAGAAAAAATAAGACATTCCACAAGTCTGTGTGGTCATAATGCGTATATGGGAAAGGATGTTTAGTATTATATTGACACCAGTGCTATATTTGCAATAGTGACAAGTGAATATCGAAATACACTAATATGCAATGGTTACTTTGACTTCAAGCTAAATTTGAAAAAAAAAAGATTCAGTTTGTGAATTTAGCTGTATTTTATTTAAAAAGATTCTAGTCTGAATAGGAACCCCTGACAAATCATTAAGAATTTGTTCTTTTATTTCTTTACTTATATATATATATATATATATATATATATATATGTATATATAGATCAATCTTTATAGAGCTCTATCTATCTTTCTTTCTAACTATATATATATATATATATATATATATATATGGGATCCGGACACATGCTTGACTAGCATATGTCCGAATCACAAAACATCGAACACACATACACGAAAGCGCTTAACATCAACAAGCGCTTCCGTGTATGTGTGCCTGTTTCGTAGATCGGACTACAGTGTGGGTAAGTGAAAATTCCCTTTTCCCACTGTAGTGCGATCTCGGAGTGAGAATAATAAAGCAGGGGGTGTGGGTGGGTGCAGGGGGGGTGAATCCCCCCCACAGAAATGTAGATTTTCAGTGTTAAGCGCTTTCATGTATGTGTGTTCGATGTTTTGTGATTCGGACATATGCTAGTCGAGCATGTGTCCTAGACCCATATATATATATATATATATATATATATATATATATATATATATATATGTATATATGGATCTAGGACACTTGCTTGAAAAAGCAAGTGTGCAAATCCATATATACCAATCACAGTTTAACGAAAGCACTTTAATCGAAAAAGCACTTCCGTTAAACTGTGAAAAAAAAAAACACTAATTAAATGTTTTTGCAGAGGGGCTTTGCCCCCCCCCTGCACCCCCCCACCCCCCTACTTAAATATTCTCACTGCAAGGTTGCACTACAGTGGAGTAAAGGAATATCCCCTTACTCGCACCGCAGTGTGACCGGCACACCACTCACGCATACATGAAATTGCTGCTTCGATGAACATCAATTTCGGGTATGTGTGAGCGCCAAGTGGACTTTCGCTAAAAGTTAAATTTGCGCAAGTGTCCAGGTTCCATATATATATATATATATATATATATATATATATATATATATATAGGTCTATTTCTAATCACCAAAAACACACTTCCTTGAAGAATAGAATGTAGAGACCCAGTTTTATGAAATATTTCCTTTTTCCTGCTGCAGTGTGATCTTGGAGCTAATATATCTAATTACCAGATGTGTGTCTGGCAAACCAGAAAACATTTTTGCAGGAGGGCAAGCCCCCCTTCACCTTGCATGTGGAGGGCTGCTCCCCCCAAATCCCTGCTACTTATATATACTAACTCCAAGATGCAGCATGATTCAGTTAACCGACGTAAGTCGGTTAACTGAGTTTTGCGAAAGTGCACTTTCAGTAAAGTGCACTTTCGTGAATCAAGGTCTCTACATCTAATCTTCGAAGAAGTGTGTTTTCGGTGATTTGAAGTAGATCCATACATATATATATATATATATATATATATATATATATATATATATATATATGGGACTACTTCAAAACATCGAAAGCCCACAATATCGAAGACCAAATTGTCGAGCTGAAAGCATCGAAACCTCACTTCAGTGAATGACCAGATTGTCGAATTCATTCCCAGGGTACGTAAGCACTCATACTACAACTAATAAAAATTATGCTGTACCATTCCCAACCCACCCAGGTGGGGGGGCCCATGCTCCTCACACACCCCACACCCTGCCTAACTAATTATACCAACTCTGAGATCGCACTACAGTTGGGAACAGGGCAAAGTCCACCTTGTTGGCCAACAAGTTACTTACCATGGGAATCGATTTGCTGATCCAGTCATTCCCTGAAGTGTGGTTTTGTTGCTTTCTTCTCAACAATTTGTTCTTCGATATTTTGGGCTTTCAATGTTTTCAGGTAGACCCATATATACATATATCTATCTTTAAGTGCACTTTCGTGAATCAGGGTCTTTACATTCTAATCTTCAAAAAAGTGTGTTTTCAGTGGTTAGAGGTAGACCCATATATATATATATATATATATATATATAGATATATATATAAATATATATATATATATATATATATATATATATATATATATATAGATATATATATAGATATATATATATATATATATATATATATATATATATATATATATATATATATATATATATATTGGTCTACTTCAAAACATAGAAAGCCCACAATATCAAAGACCAAATTGTGAAGACGAAAGCATCAAAACCTCACTTTAGTGAATGACCAGATTGTCGAGTCCATTCCCAGAGTATGTAACCACTCATAATACAACTAATAAAAATGATGCTGTACCATCCGCAACCCACCCAGGTGGGGGGGGGCATGCCCCTCACACCCCCCCCCACGTCTCGCCTAATTAATTATACCAACTCTGAGATTGCACTACAGTTGGGAATAGGGCAAAGTCCACCTTGTTGGCCAACAGGTTACTTACCATGGGAATGGAGTTGCTGATCCAGTTATTCGCTGAAGTGAGGTTTCATTGCTTTCTTCTCAACAATTTAGTCTTTGATATTCTGGGCTTTCAGTTTTTTCAGGTAGACCCGTATATACATTTATTCTATCTGTATAAATATATATATATATATATATATATATATATATATATATATATATATATATATAGGTTCACTTTGGAATCTTGAAATACTGAAATATCGAATTTCAGTAACTCGAGACCAAGGTGTCAAATCTGCAGTTGCATGAATCTTCAGAATATCGAATACGGAAATCTGGAACCTGCAGTGGCACTGGCGTGTTTGGTATGTGTAATATTTTTTAATGGTTTTGGGGAGAGTTTGTGTGTGTGTGAATGTGTTTGGGAGTTTTAGGTGTGGGTTAGGGTAGGTAGGTAAGAGTGTGAGTGCGTAAGTTTTGAGAGTGGTCATGTTTGTATGTATGTGATGTGTGTTTGTGTAAGAGAGGTGTAGAATGTGTGGTAGTGGGTATGCTGTCTTCTGTTTTTTAGTGTGACCTCGGAGTTAGTATATATAAGTAGGGATGGTGTAGGGGGCACAGCCTCCCACATGGGGGGGTGCTGGGGTGATTGCCCCCTTGCTTATAGCAAGGGTGTGTGTGCGTGTGTGTTAGTTTTGTTGTGTTTGTGTATGTTGGTTTGCTTTGTTGTGGTGTCGGGAGGTAGGTGTATTTGTGTTTGTTTGTGTGGTGTATTGTTTTTGTGACATTTGTGGTTTTAAATTTCGCGGTTTTGGGTTTGTGAGTTTCTGGCTTTATAGTCTCGAGATACTGAAATCTGATATTTCAGTATTTCGGAATTATAGGAAAAAACAGTCCAAATCCACCATTCGATAAATAAGTTAATAGCTCAGGACAAAAACAGCATTAATAGCAGAACAATGGTTTTGAGTAAAAGACTCTTCTTCAGTGTTTAATAAAATTGTCCTACCATAGCACAAGCATATATACAACCACACAGCCAGTCAAAGTTGTTGTTGTTGTCTTTCGGCTTTTCCCAGTTAGGGGTTGCCACAGCGGAACTCCAGTCCGCTAATGATTGGCAGTAGATTTTTCACGAATGCCGAGGTGCCAGCTCGACGTCCAACCTTCAATGAAGGCACGCCCCTTTACGCATGTCTTTCGAATGCCCACCCAACCGCCAGTCAAAGTACAAACTTAATATTAGCAGCAATTACATCCTTAAAGTGCCTCACATCTTATAAAAGTTCCCTTAAAACTGAGCCTCATTGAGACTGATATTCTGTTATGTCTCTCTTTTAAAATAGATTTTATACTGTCACATTCAAACCTGGCATATGGTCAGCTCTAAAAAAATTAATCCATTTATACTCGGCCAACTCTGTTTTATTTGTTAAGTCACCCCCATTTTTATTTTTAAACACAACTTGCAAGATTCTAAACTAGAATTTATGCTCAGCACCTGCAGTTGCTATACGCTTAGCCAAAGCATTTGTAAGGACATTTCTACAAATGTCAGAACAATGTGCATGTATTCTCTCTTTTAGTTTTTTATTTGTTTTACCAATATAAAAACACTGGCAGCATACACAGTTAAAATAAATCACATTTTCTGTGTTACATGTTCTAGCAGCTCTAAATTCAAATAGCCTTTGACTAATTGGGTGTATAAAACTTAAATCCCTATTAATATCTGCACAGTCTGTGCAGTTGTTACACAGTTCAGTGCCAAATTTATTAATTTCTTTGTAGCACATTATCTCTCCTGATATCCTTATAGTATAAAGGTTGCTTTAAGTTATTTTCTCTTTTAAAAACAAAATGTGGTGTCTCACCTACTAGATCAACCACTTCTTGACTGGATGTAAGTATAATCCAGTTTTTTACTTTTTAACTGTTTGCTTAACATGACCTGTGTGTCGATTATATTTCATCATATAATCCAATTTATCCATAGTTCTATTTGGTTTATTTAGCTCTCTCCACCACAGCATTATCAGCCTTACCACTCAGATATGGTCTGGCTGTATCATTCCTTAACCCAGTAACTATTCCCTTCATTTGTTGTACTATAACTTCATTATAACCCCTTTCCAAAAAAGAGTCTGCCATCTCATTCATTTCCAGCTCAAAAATGACATCTTTTGTACTAAGTCTGCTAGCTCGCATAAGCTGTCCTTTTACTACCCCTTTAAAAATATGCCTGGGGTGTAAGCTTTGTCAGTGTACATACTTACTAACTTGTACATCCTCCTATGAATTTTGGAGTTAAAATAAACATCATCTCTAGAAATGACTATATCCAAAAAGTTAATTTCATCCATAGATGAGTTCACTTCAAATCTCAAAAAGTTTGTGGTGGTGTGCAAAAATTCTACAAATGCAGTAAGTTCTTCCTTAGTGCCATTCCATAACAGGAAGGCATAATCCACAAATCTTTTAAAGAACACTAGATGTTCATTTTTATAACACATCTCTATTTCTGAGAATATGTGTTGTTCTTCCCATCTAGCTAGAACTATGTTAGCATAGGTGTTAGCTGTTGGCGTACCCATAGCCACCCCCAGACATTGATGGTAGTAGTCATCACTGAACATAAATATGTCATTATTCAAGACACAATCCAACATAGAACATAGTAGGTTCACTTTCATTGCATCATATACCTTATGTACTGTTAAATATTCCCATACTGATTCAATTCCACACTCATTGGGAATAACGGTAAAGAGTGACCTAATGTCCATAGTTACTAAAAGGATGCCAGAGCTTACATTTATTAAAGACCACTCATTTAACATCTGTAGAAAATCACGAGTATCTTTAATATAACTATGGCAGTATTTCAAAGCACAAACTAGTTGTCTATCCACATATTTAGAAATTGCTACTGTAGCCCATTTCTTTCCTGACACAATAGGTCACATTGGTGGCTTGACTAAACTCTTATGGGTTTTGGGTAGTCCATAAATAAAAGGTGTAACTGGGTTAACCATATACAAATAGTTATATGTCTCTGGTGTAATTGAGCCATCCATCAGTATTTCATATAAAAAAGTTTTAACCTTCATAACA
Source organism: Protopterus annectens (assembly GCF_019279795.1). Lineage (NCBI taxonomy): Eukaryota > Metazoa > Chordata > Ceratodontiformes > Protopteridae > Protopterus > Protopterus annectens. Next base: position 1,323,724,097 of record NC_056729.1, read on the forward strand.
ATATCAGATATACACTTCCAATCAACTTTCACAAAAGTTGAAGTATCAGATAAAAATGTATACATACATTCATTATATTGCACTACATCCATAACTATTTTCCCCCTTTATCAGCTGATTTGATAATTATGTCTTAGTTCAAACATAAGTTAGTACATCTTTTTCTTCACAACTAAGGTTAAAAAACTTACTTCATTTTTGATTAACAAAATAAAGCTCATACAGTTCTTGTTCACACATACAAAAGCTTTTACAGTGGGTGTACTATTAGGTATAAACGTACTAGTTCATTTTCATAGGTTATAGGTTAGTACTAAGCTAACTGCCCTTGTGAGCCATTTTAAGCCTAGCCAATTATCCCTTGTGAGACTCAAACCCTGCATCTTGCATTTGTAAGGCAAACACCTTAAGCATTAAGGCACCCTCCCAACTCTTAAACATTATTAAATTGAGAATTTTTATATAGCAGCTTTAAATCAACATTTCTTGCAAAGCACCTTAGTTCAGTAAGCATGTCACTTAAATCACCTGCCACTGAAGGCACAAATGTTAAGCCTTTACTCAAATGTTTCAGTTGTGCTGCAGTCAGCACACAGTTTGATAAATTAAGCCCATTAGTCACTATTGTCTTCAGGTCTTCATCTTTTTGTTCCTCAGATCTTGTCCTACCTTGCTGGTTTTGCAGCCTCTCTGGTCTGTTTCTTCTTGATGATTTCTCATCCGTTTCCAACTGCTGCTGTGACCTCTAACCCCTTCTTTCACTGCCACAGGTTTCTGCAAACTGAACCACTCAGTTCTTTTTCATTTTCACTACCCTTTTGAGTTGGCAATATGGTAATTATGTCAGCATCTTCACTCTGAACACTAACAGAATTTATATTATTGTTAGCTGGAACTTTACATCTCACTGGAAGCTGTCCTTCAGTAGTGAAACTGTCGAATTCAGATGCAGCATTCCCACACTTTCCAAACTGAAGCACAGTGTGTGTAGACCCTCCTACCTCATTCGCTGGTTGGCTCATCGATTCTGTTACTCGCTCATTCTTTGGGCTGTCATCTTTGGGCCAAAAGAAGATATTTTTGTTCTTAAAGTCATTTATATTTCATGGTAATTTAGGCTTTTTAACAGCAATGAGCCTGTCTTCAAATCTCTTCAGATAAATAAACAGGTCATTATATTCAGTGGCAATGGCAGCAAATTCAGAGGCATGAAGTAGCTCATGTTCTAGTACTTCTACTTCCTTAACTAGCTCAGATTCATGCAAAGAAAAAAAGTCATTCATGAGCTTCATATATTTAGTTCCCAGCTGCAAGTTCATTTCTTGCTACTTTAAAAATAAATATTTATCTGTTCCCATAAGTGAACATTTTAGTTATTCTAAGCCCTCTTGGAACAATACCCAGATGTAAATAGACATTAAAGCTTAGTCTCTGCGATTGTAACCTCTTATACTGTTCCATTTTTAAATGCAATGTCACTATTTCATTATTAATATTCGTTTTACTTATTGACATACCTTCTTCTAAGTTGGTACATAAATCTAGCAAAGTTAGTTTAAGGGTGTGCACTTATGCAACCAGCTTATTGTATGTTTTTTATTTTTTATATTTTTCCCCTAACAGATTTGTTTGTTTTTCAATTGATTTGTACAGATTATAGGTCACATTAAGGGTAGGGAAAAGTTAAAAGTTTTGAAATGATTTATTGTGATCTCATTTTTTATATTACAAAAAACTAGCATTTTAACAGGGCTGTGTACACTTTTTATATCCAATATATATATATATATATATATATATATATATATATATATATATATATATATATATATATATATATATACCGACTAATATTAGTAGATCCAAGAAAATTTTGACATGTTTAACATCATCCTACTTCTGTTGATAAAAGCACATCAGCACGCTACAGCCCATGCTCTGAGTCTAATCCTTGGAACATGCAAATACAACACAACTAATGTTTGCACTGTGGCTGTGCCCCTCACCCCCCCCACTAATTATATATACTAATTTTGAGGTCACATAATTCCCAGGGTATGGGCATATCTCCCATCCTGGGTACTGTTGATCTCACACAGCTGTTGACTAGTTCTATATGTTGACCAATGTGGGTCAGTAATGCGCCAGTCAACCATCCAAATTTTGACTTACTCTAACCATATCATATATGCCTATATCTATAGCTATCTCTCTATCGCACTCACTCTCTCTCTCTCTCTACATATATATATATATATATATATATACACACACACACATTTCCCCACACTGCAAGTCAAATGCCAGATCTCTCTCAATCTATGAGCCTCCTTTATTTTCTACTTGCCAAGAACCAACAGTGAGGAATTGTCATCTAGGCTTCCATCAGGTGTGATCCAAGTTTTCCTGTTCTTTTCCCCAGCTATAGCTATGCATACTTGGTGAGACAATGGAGTGGGACTTGCAATGGAGTGACTACAAAGGATATTCCTTTACTTCCACAAGGTGTACTCATGCCAAACAGCCCTGCCTCTGCCCTGCACCATGATTGGGGTTTCTCCAGTCTCCACCAGGAAGACAGCACTGCTTTGTGTACCTCTGCGTGTACATAATCCTCACCATCACCTAGGAGAAATGACCTGGTTATAACTTTCACTATGCTTTTTGCCTGCCTACCTCCTCCAGGATAGGTCTACTAATGAAACTCCAGTCACCTGGGCTGCAGTCCAGGCCTCCTCCCTCTGTGGCATGGAGGTTGACTTAAAACCCTTGAGAAACATGATTAATAGAGGTTGTTGAGCATAGTTCTGGAGATATTTGAAATTTGTGGAGGGGCTGGGAAAGGAAAATCCTGGTATAGTGCTTGAGCTTAGGGTCATTTAGTGCATGAGTGTAGTAGTGTGTGAGTTGAGTTAGTATGGGAAATAGTATAAGAATTGCAGTCAGTGAAATCATTCTGAGGTGTAAGAGAAGAAGAGGTTTACTATTATAGGGAGGTGCAGAGAAATTAGTAATATGACAATTTTAGTAGTGTTGAGATTGAATAATTTTGGAAATTGCAGTAGTATTGTGCCTGAAAATAATTTGTGATTTGAATGGGAATGTTATAATTCCTTACAGGTGGGAAGATCAAAGTTATAACTAGTGACAGGTAGGAGGATTATTGCTTCATGTTCAGCTATTGGGTATAGTCAGTATCTTTCTGAACCTCAAGGAACTGGGTTATGTTATATATTGCCCATATAGTGGTATTTCTCTCTTTTGTTTTATTTGGAGTCTATTGTGTATAAGTGTCATTGTAGGTGGGTTGGTTGGTTTTTGGGGGTAGAGCATACCTCTCAACCTCTTAGAGCAGAAAATTTGCGCAAAGCCTAAACGATGGGGGGACAAATAGGGACACATTTTAACTATTGCTCTTACAAGCTTAGAATGTTGATAGAATAATAGTTTTTGCATTAACATGAATTTTCTGAAGGATGTGGAGTCTTAAACTCAAATATTTCTCATTATTTAATGACTTAAATCCTCAGCTATTTATCGGAAAGGTGCAGATTTTAGGAGGAACACACCAAAAATATGAGGCAAAACTCTGGACATTCTGCGAAAATCTGGACAGTTGAGAGGTATGGGGTAGAGCTAGGGGAATGGAGCAGGTTAGACATTGGCTGACAGAGAGTTTTCTTGGGGAAAAAAAAACAATCCGAGATTTGTCCAGGATGACTTGCATTTTTCACATTTACATGCAGAAGTAAGAAGCAGGCTTTGTTTTGGCCAATTAGACTAAGTCTATTTGCTTTGGTAGCTGCTCACTGTGTGTATGAAATGAAGAAGGTCATGTGCTGCTATGAGACAGGGAGGTTAAATTTAGCTGAGAAGGCATAAAAGAAAATGCACTCTCTCTGTCTCAAAAGAGGGAGCCTGAAAATAAACTTATTTTAAATGAGTTTTTAACTTTCACTTCAGTTTAGTTGAGTTAGAGTTGATTTTGAAATACTGTCTTATATTAAATTTGGTTATGGGATATTTAAGGAGAATATCTCTGACTGCATCCCAAATCAGTGTGTGCATACCATTCCAGTTGTAAAATAAGTTTTTATTGCCGGAAAGGAGTTTGTGGTGTTCTTACCTTAGTATGTTTATCTAGTTAAGAGTAACTATGTTGCAATTATGTGTCATTTTAAGGAACATCCACATCTGTCTATGTACTCCAATCTTAGTTGCTTACTATAGATGTATCCCTTTGAATTAATATCAATTAGAATTATACAATTCCTCCCTATTAATATTTTAAAATTTGCACACTGATTGGCCAGCCCAAATAGAATGACCGTTGTAAATCCCACAATATACCAACAGAAAAATGTCCGGTCCCCCGGACTTTTTTTCCGTTGGTATAAACTGCCCCAAAATCTTTTTTTTTTTTTTATAATAAAAAAAAAAAAAAGAGAGAGAGAGAAAACAGAGCAACAGAGACTATCTTTTCTCCGTTGCTTCCATTTCAAAGCCTTGATGCACTGGATATGCGTGGGAATGCAAGTCCCATACACATGCGCAGTACATCAAAAAGCAGAATCGGTATACCACAACCGGTGGAAGAACAGCAATCCGCCATTATACAAAGACATTATTTAAGAAAAGTAAGGTTTTTTTTAGTCTTAAATAATGTCATTGTATAATAGCAATAACTGACCCTGTGGTTGTGGTATATTGAAGATTTACCCACAGTTGCCTTTGTTTAATCACTCAGGCTTCGCCCTCATTATTAAACCACACCAACCGTGGGTAAATCTTTAATTTACCACACCATGTCATTGGTTATTGCTTAAATAAACAATAGCTTTAGTAAACATGAAACTGCCATTGTATTCAGGAGCACATAAAACACTGCATATATTAATAACTTGATCTAGGATATTAGCTAGATCAATTCAAATAAAAGACATTTAGACTCATGGAAAAGCTAGAATTGTTATATATAGTGATGGTAACTTAATGGCATTTAGAAATATTATAAAGATAATATGAAGTCAGAAATGACAACATAGATGAAAGACTATTGCTTCTTTTTAAATAAACATATAACAAACTATTTTAACAACCGTGGAGATATGTGGACTAATAGAGGGTGGGCAACTGGTGATGGGAAAGATTGGACTACAAAATGGGGATGGGGAGTGGCATATAAAGATGGCCAACACAATAATGGGAGACTGGGATATCTTGCACATCCAGATGTCAGCTACCTCCGTGGTTGACATCATGGGTGGGCACACCTCTGCTGGTCCAATGTGTTGGGCTAGATCAGCAACAGAAGGAGATGCTCCACGGTGTTAATGTGAGCAGCCAACTGCTGGTCTACTTTGACCCTCACTTGCTAATGCACTTCCTGCCATGTGACCTATGTGGACCCCTGTGCACTACTGTCTCATAATTAGCCTTCTTCCCATTCCAAGAATTGGTCATTGATACTATCAGTGAACCTTCCAGATCACATTCTATATTATGACCTTTGTCACCCAGCAAAGGGGCAGGCCAGATGACTGCTATGGAAATAACAGTAGGTATCTAGTGAGGAGATCAGTGGCCAGTGCTTCTCCACAGCCTGTAGCACAGCAGATCCTATATAAAAAGAATAGAAAAAAAACATCATTAACAAACCAAATTTAAAAAGACAAAGAAAAAGCAAATAAAAAAATAAAGAGAAATAAATGCACGAGATTCACACACATCTATTACACATCATTTATTAGTACAGTTCTTTGTCTTTCGGGTTTTCCGAAGGGATTGCCACAGCGGAACTCCAGTCCGCTAATGATTGGCAGTAGATTTTTACAAAATGCCGAGGTGCCAGCTCGATGCTCAACTTTCAACGAAGGCACACTCATTTACGCACACGTCTTAAAAATGCTACCCAACCGTGGGGAGGACATTAGTACAGTACAGGCAGGAATACACTACAGTTACCATACCACCAAGAGAGCCCATCATGCCTCCTTATACAAATGATCCTGATTGACTTAATCTTCTCACCTGGTAAAAGCATAAAACAGACAAGAATGAGCAAAGCAAACAGCTCCAGGTGATTGGCCTAATGTGCTACAGTGCCAAAGCAAGTACACACTGCTTACAATAATTAGCCAAAGCAGTGTGAGCTTTGGACAAAGGCTGACGAGAAAAATGTTTCCAGTGATTTAGTTAAGGCTGTGAGTGGTAAGAACTGATCAAATAAACCCAGTGTGGAAGGACCCACTTTTCTGAAGACTGGTTGCGCAAACTAAGCTTTTGCACAATTTCAACATGTAGAGATTACCCATAAGCACTACATTAGCAGCCTCTTTGGATTAGAAAGACATCCTACTGCTGGTAATAAAGTAGCACATTTTGCTTTCTGCATTCTTCAACAGCGACAGTCTTTACTGCTCTTTATTTGCAGTTTTGATTCAGGCTAATCACTTACACAGTATTTTTTATTCACCTGTGTGTGGGGCATATTAAAGTATGTCGTGTCAAAAAATCAAAGGCAAAGTGATTGCATAGTAAAGAGGAAAATCCCAAATCCCAGATCTATTTAGTTATACATGTTTTGCTTGTTTGACCTTAAGTAACTGAATTTCTTCTAATCACTGGCCTTGCCATAACTGTCCCTATTTGTTGCAAAATCATTCCTTTATTGACTGGATTGTTCAGTGGATGTTCAGAAAGGCCATCATCTATAATCTTATGAAGTGAGCAGTCTGTGTTTCCGTTCTTTTTCATTTGGTAGGATGGCAGAGGCAAGGAGAGTCAAGCATGGCTGTATGTGTATATATTTCTACTCTCCCCCATTTTGCTGTTTAAAATACCTGACTACATCCATTGCTCCACATGCCAAGATTTGTCACCATTTTCCGTGCTATGTTCAGTAATCTCTGTATGCCTAGAGGTATGACTCTTTCTAATATCATGACACCATACTATCTATATACTCAGGAATGATAACATTTCCAATGTATCCCCCCTTGTTCTCTACATATATAGGAATGATGCTTTCAGAATACCCTGCTACTCGTTATGTCCCCCTGAAGGTCAGCTATGTTGCTTTGATATTTCTCTGCCTTCTCTCGTTTGAGAACCTTTGAAGCATTCTTTGTTGTTTACCGTTGTTTCCTGTGTAATAGGCTAATAGTCTGCCTCCATTTCTGAGTGACTCAGTGCTGCAGGGATGCCTCTTCATATCCTTGTCCCTATCCTAGAATATGGTATGACTCTTTTCATTGTGTATTTACTAAACCACACTGTGCAACAAACACAAAATTCCCAGCCTGCCCTTTCCTTAGCTTTGTTACCAGTAATAAATAATAAGCCATAAATGCATTCTTTTAGGAGACTTTTAGAACATTGTTACATATGCCAGCTGCACAATGTAGAGTATGCGTTTGTTGATGGCTGCAGTAGATACTAGAACACATATCCAAATCTGGCATATGAAAAGTCACTTACCAGCCCCATATGGACACATCATAGGCCAAACACTAATGGAGCTATACCCTTATCCATGCTAGAGAACGGTATGGCTTTATGAACAATAGTGTAACAAAATGTACCCAAAGATAGCTGACATACTTCTGAAATTACCTCCATTTCCTATCCCTGTGTTAATATCTTCTTTCACAAGAAGGACTATAAATATCTTTCTGTTTTTACTTTCTCGCTTTAACAGGATAAAATCTGCTACAGCACTGTGAACTGTGCAATATGCTTACATTTTGTTAATGTTTATTTCTGTACTCATTCACTATCACACCATAGCTATGTATATCCAGTAATAGTATATATATATATATTTTTTTTTGCATTCCTAAGTGCATTTCTTAATTGTTATTATTTTTGCCATTGTGTCCTATATCATGAAAAGATACCTGGGCCAGTTCTCTTACCTGGTTAACAGAGCATAAATAAAACAAATATAGGTGCTTATTGGGCTTGGTTTAGAGCACATTCTTTATCAGTGAGGTCATACTGGCACAGTAGGTTGGCAACCTAATTCATTAACTACAGCCTGACAAGCAATACCTCATAAACCATCCTTCAGCCTGATGTACTGCACATTGGATATACATTCTCCTCTTCATAAATTCTTCCTACACATCTGTAGGATGTTGCTTAATTAAAATCTAGTTATAGTAGTAATATGTGTGAAACAGGATTACATCCAATTCATTTCAGCAATAAAAATTGGATACTTGAAATTGTTTTTGACTGAAAGCAGTCATTCTGTACTGTCATGCACAAAACTTGAATAATCCATTAAACTGAAGCAAAATAGATATAATGAGCAAACCTGGTTTAATTAACTAGTATGTATTCTTTAAATAGAATCATACAAGCATAAATGGAAGACAGAACAAATATTATTTTTGGAGTTGGACAGCCAATGAAGTCTAAACTGGTAGTAACAGTTCAAATAAAAGGTATGATATATTTTCTGCTTTACTTCATAAAACATTTTATTTATACATTTACTTACTGGCTTACCAGTCCACAATTACACTATTATTTGAAACTGTAGACTTACATTTTTTCTGCCCTGTTTTATGTTTAATCATGTATAGATTTGTGTATGTGTAAAATCAGACAGCACCTTTGTTTCTATCAAGTATCTGCAGTGACTCTGTGAGACCTGAAGATGGTAGTACGATTGAACTTTTTGTGAATAGAAGCACAACATAATTCAGCATTACCGGGTCTACTTACTCATGCATTGTTACATTTTAAATGTGCATTACAACTTACTAGATAAAATAAATAAAACATGCTTGAAATGTTTTGACATATTTAGATTTAATCATTCATGCATTCATTTATTTTCTGACAGCTGGTTTATCTAATTCATATTGTGGACATGTGTTCCAGCATTCTGTGGTCATAGAACTTCTTCTTCTTTTGGCTTTTTCCCGGTTAGGGGTCGCCACAGCGGATCACCTGTCCGCTCATGATTGGCAGTGGAGTTTTACAGTGAAAAGATGCCAGCCCGGTGCCCAACCTTCTACAGAAGGCACACACATGCACTCATACCTAGGGCCAATAGACCACAAAGATGCAAATTCTGTGCATGTTGCCATCTCATTGCATGATATGCATTCATTTTATAGCTGTAATGAGGTCCTCAGCATGTGGCAAAGGAACATATCCCAGAGTACAATAACCTACAGTATAAGATATTTAATTTATTACAGATACTACAGCTTTATTATCCATTCCCTTCTTTTACTTTAGGTTTGTATTAGTGCTTGCGACTAATTTAACTGGGATTCACTCGTATGTTACACAAGAATGTAAATAGTTTCCATAGGATTTTCTGAGTGGATAATTCGTACGGAGGTTTTTTTCCTTGTGTCTTTTTTTTCTCTTCATTGGGACTTTGTTTAACCATCCAGGCCCACAGTGCCCAACATTTATGCTGGGTCTACCAGCTTATCTCCTACTCCCTGGACTTACTCCAGTATTGCTATGGCCACTTGTGGATCCTATGAGCATCCTGGAACCTCAGCCAGCTTTGCTCCTATCCTCCGTTGGATCTTCTATATGCCCTACCACTGCCAGCACCATCTCCTACAGCCATCAATTATGTTTGAAAGTGACTCTCCCCTTTGAATCATACCACCCCTTAGGGACCATCAACAATAAACAACCTCCCAAAAGGGATAAACAGGCCTGTCCCTCCCTGCTGCTCTGTCAGTCACATGGGCTGTTACTCAAACTCAGGTCATCTGGGCTGTAGCCAGAGCTTCATCCCTCTACACCACAAGTGCAGCATGTCAGTTCATTTTTAATGCAGTTTAATAATGTAATGAGGGTTATGTTAGCATTTGTGAGCTTTATTCTTTCTTTACATTTTCTTGATATTTTTTAATTTCTTCAGATAGAATCAGCTTCATTTTGCCTGTAATGTCAGTTTCCTGTAGGCTGGAGGCAGTTAATGTTTTGTTTTATTCTGTGTTTTTTTTTTAATTTTAATATGAATAGTCATTTTGGTGGGGGTGATTTAGGTGGGCAATGTTAGTTTAGAGCTGCATTTTTATTTTGTGTGATGTCTATGAAGTTACATTTTATGAATCAGAGATGTGATCCACACTTTTAATTGATAATATATTTATTCATTCATTTATTTAGTTTTTTTTTTTGTCTTCTAAACTAAGTATAGATTTTGGTTTGCAGGACTCGTTTAGGTAGACTGTTGTATTTGAGGTTACATGCATGTTTGTTTTTGGCATGTGCAACAGGTGAAATCTGCCCCCTGTACCATCTTACTCATGTGTGCAAACCATAAATGTAACCATAACCCTAACCATGCCGCTAACCTTACACAATATGTTACTAAAAACCCTTTTCCTGACAGTTTTACCACATAAGACAAAAGGACATTAAATACAGACAGCACAAAACACAACAGTGAGTCTGTCCCCTTAGCTAAAAGTAAATGTGAATCTTATATGGATATATTTCTGTGAAATCTCTCACCAAGACACGGGTATACATGCTATTGATCTTCCCATTGATTCTTTCCTTCTTAAACAACAGTGTAAAAGTCAGTTAGGATACAGGATTATATTTCAATGCATTCCTTCAAGAATATAAATATAAAGGACAAATACATAAAACGTGTTTTAACTTTATAAAGTTAAAATCTGATCCATTTTGTAATGCTTAGGAAATGTTTTCAAACGTATAGGCTGCACAGTCAGTGGCTAAAGACCATTGGCATTATGCCTTAATATGTCACTGATAGTTGCATTAGTTTTGCCTAATGCACATCCCTAGTTTGGCTAACAGTCATTGCTTAATTATTCAACTTAACGTTGTTTGGTGGCTGAAGCTTGAATGGGATGTCTCAGTTCTGCTTATTTTCTCCCTAACTGTGGTTGAACGCATGGCCTTCTGTTGCTGGGTCAGCTTGTGGGGCTGTAACATGTGCATTCTTCATTGTGCTGCAAACATGCAAACTAAATGAGGGTCAAGTCATCAGTCTGGCTAGATAAATTATTCTAGCTTTTGTCTTCTACATGGCCAACTACTTCTTATGGGTAGTAATTCTTCCCTGCTCTCCAAACACAGAAATAACTAATTATGATCAAAATAAATTTAGATATTTTTTGGGGGCTGGCATACTTTTTGCAATGTCACTTTTTGTGTTAAAGTTGTGAATACAAATCTCTGCTTGGCAAGGCCTCACTCAGCCAGAATCACAAAAATATTTCAAAAGCTGCACTACCAGCAACTCTTACCACACATAAGTGAATAGATTGGAACTGCTTTGTGACCATCAACATGGCCTTAGAAATGCCTTTAGTGCTACCAGTGCACTAATTACTACCATTGACAATTTACAAAGCACCATGAGGAATGGCCTCATCTCCACAGGTGTCTTCATAGATGTGATCAGGGCCTTTGTGAGAGCCAGTCCTAGTCTCCTGCTTCAAAAACTATACAAATTAAACTTTAGGAAAAACTCAATTAAATGAGTCCAAAGTTATATTTAAGATAGACCATTTCAAATATATTTAAACAATACTTTTTTATGTGAAAAGAAGTCTTAACATTGGTGTACCACAGGGCTCTGCCCTAGGACCCCCACTCTTCTTCTTCATAAACAATTTTACTTTACACCTCCCAGACCACAAGCTGGTTATGTATGTGGATGATATTTTCATAAGAGTCCAATAACTGACATAAAATATTAGAACCTAAGCTGTGGGCAGGTTTCTCCACACTATCCACTCGCTTGTTCAGAAATAAGCTCAAAGAAAACTAATATAATGATTTTCACCTCCTCTCAAAAAATTGCCACATGCCTCCACTAGATCTCAAAGACATTAATGGTGACTACATTCCAGGTGTCACTCAGGAAAAGTGTGTTAGTCTTTATCTTGGCCATTCAGTCACCTTGTCTTTTCACACAGATGACATTTCCACAAAGTTCTTGACTCAATGTAACTCTGCTAACATATCGCCTCATTACTATTTCCTGCTGCTTGAAGTGCTGTAGTCAAAACATACTAATTCCAAAACTAGAATTGGGTTTACCTCTTCTACCAATGCCATCTATCATCACATAGCACACTTAAATTACTAACCATTAAAAATAAAATATTCAGATTTGTTTAATTATCAGATACAAAAGTGTATCACTGTGCACTTTCAGAATGAGTGAAAAGGTTACCCATTACAACCAAGGCTGTTTACCTTGACTTACAAAATACTCAAGATTGGCTACTGTCCTCTTCTGAAAAGAATACTTCCAATATGGGAAATAAATTGATGGCTGAAGAACAATCAGGATGTCTCTCTTAATCTGGTCAGACCAAAATTCAAAAATACTGTAGGAAAAGCAGTATTCTCCAAAACAGGTTGGGCACTCTAAAACAGTCTTCCAAAAAAGTTAGACAAAGGCAAAGACCTTTAAAGAACAGGATTTATCAACATGTATATGCTATAAAAAAGACTATGGATGTGAGTGCACTGTACAAATATAATAACCCATGTCACGTTTTTTTAAAAGTTTGCCTTCACTATACTGGAGCAGGTTACCCCTTATCACAGAGGTGGTGACGGGGAGCTAACTATACTGGCAAAAACTGCTTAATACTTGCAGCCCCCCTGGTATTAATGATCTTATATCAATTAAACCAATTTTAAAAACAAAGGCTACTACCTCATGAAAGACTAGGATTTTTACAAGTTTAATATATTTATTAAAATTTACCAAGTTGTTTTAATACTGTATGCTGCTAAACTTTTGTTGCATGCTTTAGATATTTTTTATACTTGTTTGGTAAGTACTATCATTTTAAATGAAATAGGGCTTGACGCCTTTAAGGTTATATAATCCACCAGAACAGCTGGTACTTTGTTTCTGAAGAAGTTCCTGTTTGGATTAAATGGAATGAAAGCACTTAAACTTGATTGTTTTTAAACATTGAACCTGGTTTAAACCTGGTTTGCAGTTGAAGTGGCATCTGGTACAGTATTCTTTTTTAGTTTTACAAACACTGTGTAAACATTGATTAAAATGTGATAAGTTTAGTTGCGTTACTTTTCAGGAATCTACAATCTTCCAAACAACCTGGAAAAGTACTTTGTAGGGGCAAGTCCCCCATATCCCACACATAGTGGCTTTACCACTATGCACCCCCTTACTTAATATATTTATATATGTATATTTATAATATATTTATGTCTACGGCTAAAGACCCTAATTGCAGTTGTCACCTTTACCAGTTTGAGCTCCTTTAATGGAATAGGTTTATACACTCGCGTTTCATAGAGAAGTAAAGCAATCAAACAAATAATTGCCCTTGGATTAGCCTCATTGTAGTCGTAGTTTATCTCCTTTGGGAAAAAAAATCATAATTTATTTCCTTTTTATTGAATTATTTTCAGATATAACAATGCCACTGCAATATATCTTTACAACTTGAAAGTAATCTCTACAGCTATATAAAAGACAAAAAAAATGTTTAAAATATCCATGACTTATTCAGAGCTATGCAATATAAAACTTAATATACTCATTATCAAGAAGGCTACTTATTATGCCCCACAAAGTGCACAGGTAACATTCTTCCTACAGACTTCCCCTTCTTTATCTTCCAGACACATTGCTTATCATCATTGCCCCTTTATTCTTCCCAGTCCTAGCCTATATTCCTCCACATATTTTTTCCTGACTGTCCCCCAGATATCATGAGCTTTAACTTTTTGCCAAAACACAGAGATTTTACTCCCAAGGGGAGATAAAACAGGACAGGGACAAGGCATTAATCAGGGAATTAAAGAAACATGATGCTGTGGGTGGGATGCTTGAGTACAGTCAGGTGTGATGTAACAAAATGGGAGGTTATTAACAAAGTTGATTGACGTGCTTAGGATTCAGTCCGAGGCAAGGAACTGCATTTTAAAAATGAGACAGTGCCCCTTTAATTTGGATTATCTGCATGCTTCTATGAATTGATAGGTTACAAGTACTTTCCATTGAGTCTTGCCAAACAATGTCTCCTTTCTAACCTTTTGCTGTAAGGATTCCTTTCCTACCACAAGTGTAAAGTCTAAACATTGTTTCTTTGTATCCATTGTTCTGGCTTCTATCGTCACCTGAAAAAACATGAATGTCCACTCTTTTTGAGTCTGCTTCTCAGATATACCCTCTACTTTGAAATACTCTTTCACATATGTACTTGATTATTGAACAATACTGAAAACATACAACCCTATCCAGTCCTCATTTTCCATTGTTTCCTAAAATATACAGTCCATATTCTCCTTGTTCTGCTAATCTGTTCAAGGGGACTATACTATCTGGTCACCTCATGTATTGTTATATAATGGCAGGGGTCTACCTCAGTTTTACCATCCTTTTTAAAACTTCACTCATACCCTATCTCAGCCTAATCTTGTCTTTAAAACAGAACTATTTCTGACAATCTAGTTTCTTTGCACACTGCATGTAATGCCCTCCTCCTCAGTACTTTCTCCTCCCTCTTTTTTTACCAAAATAATCTTTGACTTGTATATAATATTGCTAATCCATTCTCAAAAAACAAACCTTTATATCAGTCTTCATGTGTTCATATTTTAGACACCCCCCCTTCACAATGTCAGACATTACATTGTGCTTCTCCAATGCATGAAAAGGAAGTTTCTGTTTTGCATTTTTCAGGTGCTTAGAAGTGTTTGACCTTTTGTTATCTTTATTTTTGCATGTTTTCCAATTAAGTGTTTTCTTTTATTGCCAGTCTTTGAATTATTACACTTAAGAAGATTAAGAAGGCTATTTATAAAATCCTCTTTCATTCCACCTCTCCTCCCAAACTCTGCCAGAATTTTAATTTTATACTCCCTCAACCACTTTCTCCTCACCTCCCAAAGCAAGTATTTATCTATTGCCCCTCTGTCCCTTCAATATCTATATTTCTAAATGCCCATCTACCAGTTTCTCATCCCTCTCAATTCCTTTAGTGCATAAGCAGCTAAAGCTGTCATTGCATACAAATAAATCTTTAATATATTCATAGGTTCATAGGTAGGTACTAGGCTATTGGCCCAAGGGCCTAACTAAGCCTAACCAAAAAGTTTCCCTGGCTTATGCCACCCATGAAAGTTATTTTCCTGTGCCCCTGTCGAGCAGAGCCAGAGAAGTGATCCCTGGGGTGTATTTCCTATTTCCCATCCGCTCATCAAGATTTATCTTGAAGAGTGCTAATGAGGAACTTTGCTTGACATAGATGGGTAGCTTGTTCCAAAGTATGGGAAGTCTCAGAGACAGGAATCTATTCCTCCAGCATGTCCTGTTTATTGTGGTGACAAGGTTTAGGTCCCTAGAGTGTGTAGTTCGGAGGGATTGGGATTTCTTTAGATGTAGCATGTCCAACAGCTCTGGGTTTGACATAGCTTTATATGATAGGCAGGGATCACCTCGAATTAGGCGCTATGCTACTGAGTAAAGCTGGAGTTTTCTTAAATGGTCAGTGTAGGGCATCTGTTTGAGGCCAGTAATCCTCGTTGTGAGGTACTTCTGTGGCCTTTCCAGCTGCTGCAGATGTCTTGTGTGGTACATTCCAAAAGGGGCATTGTACTCTATAATGGGTCAAATGAGTGTCAAGTAGAGGGGAACAATAACCTCATTATTCCTGGATGAGAACCCATTTGTGATGAGGTGTGCCATGTAGAAGGATTTCCTAACTACTGTTGCAATGTGATTATTAAAGGACAGACTACTGTCCACCTGGGTCCCAAGGTCTCTTATCACACATTCAGTGTTAAGTAGACTGCCACCTATGTTTTAGTTCATGGGTACAGATTTTTTACCAAAGGGGATGATAATGCACTTTTTGGCATTGAGCTTGAGGCTATGACTCTGACACCAGGCATCTGTCTCAGTGAGGTCCTTCTGTAGGATGTCCACATAATTTGGGGACTCAACTATGGCTCCTTGTTTGCAGGCATCTACTAACTTCATTAGCCAAAGGCCTTCTGTGTTAGTCTGTACTTGAGAGAAGTAGATACCAAACAGGAAAGGTCCCAGGACTGAACCCTGTGGTGCTCCACTTGTCACTGGTTTGAAGTTAGATTTAGAGCCCGCAACTTTTACAGCATGGGTTCTCTTAGTGAGCCACTTGGTAACCCATCTTGTGATATAGGGATTTATACCTATTTTAGTGAGTTTAGCTATAATTCCAGAATGGGGGATGGTGTTGAAAGCCTTGGCGAGATCAAGATAGGCTGTGTTTACCACCTTACCCTCATCTACTGCTTTGGTGACTGCCTCAAAGAAGTTGATCAAGTTCAGGAGGCATGATCTGCCTTTCACAAACCCAAACTGGGTGGGGTCCACAGTTTGGAGGTTACCAGTGTCTTTGTTTATGAGTTCCATGATGATACGTTCCATGGCCTTGTAGACCAGGCTCATCATGCTAATAGGGCGATGGTTCCCAGGATCAGTGGTGGCTCCCCCTTTGTGGAGTGAGATAACTCTTGCTGTGTGCCGTTCAGTGGTCAGAAAACCTGATGTGAGGCTATGATTGAACATGGAGCTTAGGTAGGGAGACAGTTCATTCTGAAGTTTGTGTAAAACGCAGCCTGGGATGCTGTCCGGTCCCAAGGATGCTGTATTTTTGGCTTTAGAGAGTGCAGGTTTTACCTGCATACTTGTGATTACAGGGACTCTGCATTCTTCCTGTACAGATATGTGCTCTTTAGGGAGTAAGAGGAGGGGTTAAACTTAGCACTGAACCTATCTGTCAGGATGCTGGCAATATCAGTTGGCTCTGTAATTTCTGTGCCATTGTGCTATAACTCAGAGCAAATCTGGGTGTTTCCATTGAGATTTTTGACATATCTATAGAATGCTTTGTAGCTGTCCCTAGAATCAGTGGTGATTTTGTTTTCGTAGCTAGCTTTGGAGGATCTTATAAGGATCTCAGCTTCTTACTGAGGCTGATAAGGGAGCTCCTCCACTCATGGGATTTTACTCTCTTTTGCAACAGTTTCTTCCTTCTGTTGTAGAGCTTGCTTATGGTAGAGGACTACTAGACTGACTTTCGTTTTTTGGAGGATAGCATTTTGGTTCTGTTTGGGATAGCATGATCCATGCACTCGTGTAAGTGCTTATAGAGTGCATTTGTGTAGGATTCAGCAGTCATAACTGTATTGTCCATCTGCATGGGTGTCATGACGTTTACCACTTCTGTCTTAAAAAGAATGGAGTTAGCTCTGGAGAAATGTTTTACCATGGTTTCCTTAGTGGGGCGGGATGTTGATATCTAGGGTGATTAGCTTATGGTCGGATCTGACCAACGAGGAGTTGACTTCAGGTGTGGAAACCTTTTCACTCATGTTGGTAATGACTAGGTCTAGGATATTGTTCCCCTGGTGGGGGTGTGGATAAGTTGATCCAGGGCACTGGAATTTATGAATTCCAGGAAGCATTGAGTGAAGGAGTTGGTACTTAAGTAGTTTTCCCAGTTAATCATGGGGTAGTTGAAATCGCCCCATTATTAGGGTGTTTGGTTGAACCCTAATATTTTCCAGTATATCAAGAAAAGAGGAGGGGGAATCCTGAGGCATGGTGGGGGATCTGTAGCAAGCTACAATTTGGATTGCAGTTTTGCCCAGAGTTAGTTGCATTTGGATAACCTCGGATGCATTATGCTGAGCAACTAGCCTGAAGGTGTGGATATCCTTAATGAATATGGACACACCTCCGCCTTTGGTGTTCAGGTTAGATGGCTGAAAAGTGTGGTATAAGTTATAGCCTGGCAATGCAGGGGTGCTCTCTGGAGCCTTGAATCAGGTCTCAGTCATTGCACAGATATTGATGTTCTCCATTTTAAGGAATGCCTCGAGTGAGTGCATTTTGAGATTTAGACTTCTAGCATTGAGTAGCATTACCCTCAGCCTTTGCTTGCCTGTTCCAGATTTTCTTCCAGATGTAGTCTTTCATTTGCTCGCCTACTTCCCTTACCTCTTTACAAACAGAACACTTGAACCTTATGGATCCAACTAATACTGCCCTATAGGTAAATACACATGAAGCCTTTGTTAAAATTCTTTTTGCATACCAGTGACTGTACTGATTTTTGTCCCATCTACTCAACATCAAAGAAATTTGTTGCAATAACTCATCATAACAAAGGAAAACTTGATGAAACGTTTCCGTGGGGAGTCTTTGTTTTCCTGCTACAGTTCTTGGACCTTTTTCTTTTGTTGCTGTGCTGCCTGCAGGTTTGACATATGGAACATAATGATATCGAGTTGGACTTTCATCCAGAGACGAGGACTACTGTTTCACTGGCTTGGGACTCTCTCAAGCACTGCACTGAGAATCCTTTATTGACTCTGGAATTGACCAACCAAGCAAATGTTCTACCAACTACCCCTAATGGTGAGAGTGTTATTGAGTTTAATAGACTCTATAAACTGTTTCAAGATGACTTGTATCAGCTACAAAGACTAGCATGGCAGAGACTGCATTTAGAGGCGTGTATATACTTTAAAATAGTGCCTAGAGGGATGCGTGTTTTTTGTATGCCTTCCTACGGGGATAGCCATCCCATGTTATTGAGAAAATGGCAGGACCTTAATATACAACTGGGCTTCAGCTATATTAATCTGTTACTAGAGTATTTTTCTCCTCTTGAAGTTGAGCTAAGAAATAAGATAGACTCACAATATAAAGTGATTACAGAAGGCTTCAAGACTGAGTACTTTATCAACAGACTAGACTCTCTTTGGACTCAGGTCCATTCATTTAGTGAAAGATTGAAGAATGTTAAACACAAGAAACTTGTCAGGGATGCTAATGATTTTGCCAATGGTCAAGTCTTTCTGTGGCCTAGAACCGAATACACACGCACACAGAATATACCCAACAATGGATTTCAGAGTAAAGCCTCAAGTCTTTCATCGGCTTCAACTGCTGTTCCCAGTACTGAAGCTACTTCGGTTCATCCTGTTCCATCTACGGCTAATAAAATGGTAAATCCAGTATCACTACCTCATAGTTTTGCCTCTATTTTTGTCAATGATGCCAACTTGGACAGTGGTACACCCCCCCCTAATCAACAGGCTGCCAAAGCATTTTTACTAGCGGGTGCTAAACCGAAGGACACAGCCTCTGCTAGTAATTGTTTTTTACCTTTCCCGGCCAAGCAACAGCCAGGATAGAGAGGTCGGTCGAACAGCAGAGGACCAAGGAAAAGAAAGGGTTCCGAAGAAAAGTATACAAACATAAGGAAACAAAGAAACTGAACTCTTTAGTATGTAATATATCTGATTATGTTTTGTCTGAATCAGAACTTTCAATTTTGGTGAAAGGTCTTAATTTTATTCCTTCTCAAGTCAGTTTTTTGAGTGATGCCCTAATAGATTTGAGGCTGTTTTGTCGAAATGTTTCTTTGAAGATTTTGTTTAAAAACAACAATGCCTTAGACACTAACACTCTCAAGCATTTCTTCAGAGTTAAAAGCAGTTTTACTCCCCTTATGCCACACAATGTGGAGAGTTTTTTGAAAATGTGTGAGAAAGATTTTTATGAATGGTTTGGATTTAACAAGAAAAGGTGTTGTTTCTTTAATGTCAGTAAAGATGAGCAGAAGTCTATCCAATCTTTGAAGAACAATAGTCATATTATCGTTAAACCAGCTGACAAAGGTGGGGCAGTGGTTATCATGAATTCATTAGAATATTTTGACACCATGAACAGCATGTTAACAGATGATAAGGTATATGAAGTAATCACTAGAGAAAGAGTTAGCAAAATTGTTAAAATGTTACATAATGACCTTTATGACCTTTTGATGTGTGGTCAGATCAGTTGTGAGCTATATGAGTATTTTTTGATAGAATTTCCTACTATCCCCATAATCAAAGGCCTGCCTAAAATACACAAAGGCATTAAACCAGTACCAATGAGACCCATTGTCTCTGGTGAATGATGGATAACCTCCACTATTTCATCTTTTGTAGAAGGGCTGTTACGACCCCTGGTGGATGACATTCCTGTCATCCTGAAAGACTCATACCAACTTATTGAGTTTTTCAAAGGATTTGAGGTAGATAGAAGG
Source organism: Protopterus annectens (assembly GCF_019279795.1). Taxonomy (NCBI): domain Eukaryota; kingdom Metazoa; phylum Chordata; order Ceratodontiformes; family Protopteridae; genus Protopterus; species Protopterus annectens. Next base: position 1,323,744,196 of record NC_056729.1, read on the forward strand.
GGAACAGTTTTGTTATTAGTAACCATGGATGTCAAGAATCTTTTCACTAGTATTCCCAATGACTTGGGGCTTCAGTCCATCAGAGAGATCCTTGTCACCAATTCAGGTTATAGTAGCAACAGACAAATATTGATTAACTATCTACTTGAATTGATACTTGACAACAATGTCTTCCTTTTTCAGGACCAGTTATACTTGCAAAAGTGGGGGGTTGCCATGGGCACCCCTGTTAACTTTGTAGTCCACAACTGGGAGCTTAACCATTTGTTTAAACATGCAGACTTCGATAAAATAAGAATGTACAAGAGGTTTGTTGATGACGTTCTTTTTTTATGGGAGGGCACAGAAGCAGAATGCATGAAGTTCATTGCAGAACTAGAAGCTACTACCACATTTTTAAGATTCACAGCTGAAATATCCCCTCATCGGGCACATTTTCTAGATCTGACACTGGAATTGAATGGTAACAGGATTGACACGTCCCTATATAGGAAACCTACGTGGAGGAACACGCTTTTACGTTTTGAAAGCATGCACCCCAGGTTTACATTTAAAGGGATAGTTTTAAGTCAAATGCTTAGAATATGCAGAATTTGTAGTGACAGGGATACTTTATGTTCAGAACTTAGTAAAATGGAAGCTCTGTTTAAAGAGAGAGAATATCCCCTTAAGTTAGTAGATGAATGTAAGCAGGAAGTGATCTTGAAAATGCTGGACAGGATAGATGACACTGATGTTGTTGGGCACACCCCTTTTTTTCATATGATGAAAAATGATAAGTTCACTGACAAATTGAGCTACGTCACCAGATATACCAGTGATGTTGTTAATCTTAATAAAATTATCAGCAGAAACTGGAATGTCTTGATTATGGACTCGTTCACCAGGACAATTGTGGGTGATTTCCCTAGGTTTAGCTATAAGACCTGCCACAATTTGAAACAAATATTGTGTTTAGAACAGACTTTATCACTAAATAACAGTCTTAGTGACTTGCAGGGAACTTTTCCATGTGGACATTGCCACATGTGCCCATACATATCTAAAAAGGTCTGTTTTTTACATCCAGAAGGGTTTTTTACTTTTATACCCAGATTTTACAGTGATTGCAATAGTACAAACTTAATTTACTTAGCAACCTGTGACTTCTGTGAAGCCTTTTATGTAGGCCTCACGAAGAGGAGACTTCGTGATAGGGTTTATAACCATTGCTATGATATCAAGAAAGGACATGAAAGTAATGCCCTAGCTAAACATATAGTAGAACAAAATACGCATAGGTTCAGCTTTATGGTTCTGGAGGTTTTGGCCATCAATAATAGGGAAGGAGATAATATGAACCAGTTGGCTGTCAGGGAACTTAAATGGATACTCACATTTAAAGCGCATATATACCCTGGCATTAATCAGTACGTATCTGTTAAACCTGTTCTTAACAATAGGAAGTAGTAATGTTGTTATACATTTTATGACATCTGGTCTGAGATTATCCTTAAGTCTGTAATATCCTCATTTCCCTTTTAAAGTGGGTAGAGAAAGGATTGGTTTAGTTTTAAATGAGTTAATAATAATAATATGTATTGGGTATTTATCACACATTTTTTGCCAGTCTTGGCATATCTGTTCATTAATATTTTTTTAGTACATCTGCTTGTACTCCAGCAATTTGGAGCATGTTTTAATAAGGCTTGTGTGTCTTTTCTTTGCACACACACCCATGTTATCATTTGTTCCTCTATACACTTATAGTTTTATTGGTATTCTGCTTTAGTTTTCTTTTTCCTTTCCTTTTTTCTGTTCCTGATGGAGCGGGTCTTCGTTGACACCGATGGTCGCTCCTAGTTCATAACAGCAACATAGTTGATGGGCCACGGCCCATCTTTCTATTTCAGTACCATAGCCAGATTTAGTTTTTGTCTGGTTCTTTGTATGTTGCATGCTCAGGTTTCATACCAGAAGACATATGCTTTATGGTTTATGACATTGAAAGCGGTTATATACCGCTTTGTATGCCAACCCTAGCATTTAGGTCTAATAGAGGTGATAACTACCTTAGTTTGGTAGATATTTCCTATTTGATAACAACCCTTTTGGCTCTGTATATGCTCAATTTAGATGCAATGTGAATTAGATGGGAGTTTTAGTATATGATGTTTCAGTAATCTTTTATATGTATTCTATATTGTATTAGATTCCACTGTGAATTTTTTGATATCAATTTTTTGTATTGATTTTTTATAGTGTTTAGTATGCATCTGTTGTATTTAGCACCTGATGTAGCTCCTTAGAGAAACTCTAAGAGAACTTTTTGTGGGTAGCAATCTTGCTCCAAATGCCTTATCTAATATGCAGTGGCATTCTTCCTATATGGTTTCAATTTAGTTTGTGGTTTTAAAAGTGTTTCTTTATTCTCATTGTTCTTAGCACTTAAGTAGGATATATTCAGTCATGTGTTATGATCGCTTTGATAGTGATAAGTTTAGGGAATTCATCATCGCACTTCAATAGGACCTTTTGGTTCTTTTGATAGAGCCTGTTCCATGGTTCATGGTTGACAACAGCGATTTCCATTTCATTTTCTAATGTCCCCTTTTGATGATGTAATTGTGTTGTTTGCTCCTTGACAACAGACGCGATTTCCATTTTGCTTTTTAATGTCCCCTTTTGATGATGTAACTGTGTTGTTTGCTCTACTTAGTATTAGCGTAGACAACTAAATTTGGATACACATGGAAGTTGTTGTTTTTGTGCCAGCAGTGAGCCGTCCTTGTGAACAGAGTGACGTTCGCATTATTTTCCACCTTTCATGTTTGTATTTAGTAAAGGTGAGTTAGCTGTTTTTAAATGTTCGGATCATTGTTTGTCCCATTGCACCACCTCTGCATATCTGCCTAAACTTTGATCGCAGGCTGGTTTTATATGCAGTATGTATGCATTTTTTAATACTGCTTTTTGGATTAGCTGTGTCTAATTGCGACTTGAGAATTAGTTGGAGATCATGCTCCGGATATATCTCTCATACCGGAACATGGTTTTGCTTATGTTCATGCTGCACTTTGCTTTGTCTGCAATTTCTATATTTTTACATAATGTTGTGAGATGATTGCTGTGGGTGTTTTAGATTTGTCAGCTTATGCAGTTATACAGGGATGGGCTTCGCTGATTTGCTTAAGATTGTTTGGTAACTGCGTTCGTGTTTCAGTTCTGATATTGCCTTTTAACTTGTTTTTATATTGTTTTTTAACACTGTTGCTTTAAACAGAACATGTAGGGATAGTTAATGAGTTAATAATTATTCAATTATTGCCCAATTCACTGGTTTGAGCGCCAAGAGATTTCATAGTGCTTGCATAATGTTTGTTTTATATTGTTAATATACCTGAAGAAGCGTAGTATACCTACGTGAAAGCGCTTGTGTTCTTGTTTTCAATAAAGAAGATTTTATATTCAGTCAGACTTTCCGTGTGGTGACTCCTGTGGATTCTGTTTCATCATCATAACAAAGCTTAACTATTTCCTCCCAAGATTCCAAAACTTTTGTTTTTAAATATTTTATCTCACTTCTTTTGATCAAATCATCATCTATAATATTTCCACCCTATCAACCCTTAACTGAACTGTCTTTGGCCAATTACACTTAAGTCCAGAATCCTTTTTGGAACCCTCAAAATTTAACACTCAATCTAAGCTATCAGTAATTAAAAATTAACACTAAATCTAAGCTTTCAGTAATTAATACACAGTCATCTGCAAAGAGTCTAAAAGACTTCCACTGCCTGGGTAAAGAACTAAGATATATTCTCACTGTCTAGCATAAAAGATATCTATAGCCAATTGCACCAGATTATGAGAGTGTGGAACCCATCTAGTCACCCGTTCTTTCTTTCATTCATTAGGTAATTTCCATTAACCATGAAATTTATTTTAGGTGCTCTTTTGAATGTTGTCACCTACCTTTGAAATCTGAGCCCCACATCTCTCGTCTTAAGAGTCCCACTCCATTGTAGTGAAGGGGTTCATGTCAAAAATACTGCTGCTTCCATTAATACTCTTGTAGAAGCAATTTTACCCTTAACAACCCACTTAGTAACTCTTTCACCAAATCTGGAATTATATATTCTTAACATCTTTGCTAATATAGTAGCTAGCATTTTTGAATTTACATTGATTAAAGAAATGGGATAGAAGTTTCTGTTTTTAGTTTATCTTGCCCTGGTTTGGGAATGAATTCCACCTTCTCCCTTGATTAAGATTCTGGCAACACACTCATCTTATTCACTTCATTATGTACTTTACATAAATATGACAAGCATTCTTTATAAAATTGTTCAGTGAATTCATATTTTTCTGGAGCCTTCTTATTGTTAAACCTTATAAACACCTCTAGAACTTCATCCATATCTAAACTTTTCTCTTAACTGTCCTTCAAGGCAGTTCCTCTTGCCAAAGCCTTATCCTACCTCATGTTTTAACTCTTCAATATGGTCACATTGTCTAGACTTAGAGATACAGCTGTGAACTTTTTCCAGCAACCTTTTAATCCCTACCCTATTCCAAACTATTTCTTCATTTTCTTTTTTTAATTCCATAAGGTTCCCCTCTTGCCTTCTCTCTTTCCAACTTCAAGCCAAAGAAATCCCATTCAACTCATCAAAGATTCTGCCTCCTAAACTATCCCATCTTAGCAATCTCTGTTTGAAGCCTGTTTGAAGCCTAAGGATCTGTAATGTCTTATCCTCACTCCTAGCCTCCCCTTTATACTTATCTGCTTTAATTTGAAGGCCTTTCAACTTTATTAACCCCTGTCCTCATGCCATCTTCCCATTTCTTCCTCTAGTCCTCATGCCACTTTTAACTCTTCTTTTATCACACAGTTTATTGCATTTGCCAGACACACCCCTGGATTGTCTTCTTTTCAGTTAATCTGCTTGCAGATCTTAATCTTATCATTTTCTCACTAATCCAAATCTAAAGTTCAAATGTCCTATACTGTTCAGCTTCCTCCTCCTTAACTAACATTTTCACATGTGCATGATATGGCAAGTTTTTTTATCCCCTTTTTCTACCCAAACTATGTCTAATTCTATTTCACTTTGAACTATCAGCCTGTCCAGTCTATGGTCTAGTCTACTTCATCTCTCACGGATGTGTGCTTTTTACTCTATGAGGTACCTAGCCCTAAAAACACCAACCCATTCTTCAATTTCTTCTAAACCTAACAAAATCTATTATGATTTCCTGTGCAACTCTGACATCCCATATTAATTATATGTTTGTTTTATTTTTATTTATCCTTTTTTTGTTAATCATCACATTAAAATTCCCATCATTTCCATGTCTGTTGGAGGGGTACTCCATTGTTATTCTTCATAAAAATCACTAAAAAAGTGAGTCAGCCACTCTGGTTGCACAGAGGACTAAACCCCTAACTAATGCTCAGCTTACCCAGGTTTGATTAGTGGCTCAGGTGACTAATGGAGCAGCAAAGAGGAATGGATGTGCTCATCTGAGTGGGGGCACTCACAGGTGATGCTCCCTAAGGGGAGGCATGGTCCAACGAGAGGAGTTACCCTTGGGTGCAGCCAGCACACACAGGATGTTTACTTATCCCTTGAGAACTACGCACGTTCTTGAAAATTTTCTTTTTTGCAGGTTACATATTTGTGGCTCTACCACTCCTCCAACCCTTACAGCATGAGCAAACTATAAGGATTGCAAATCGCTGGTAACCAATGCCAAATGGATAATCCAAACAATATTGCAATGACTAAAATTTTAAACTTGACAAAAATAACACCAGACATCACCAATCCATGATAACTACACTAAAACAAACTTCTTCTTGGAGGCACTGCTCGGGACCTAAGGACCAGCAAAGTCAGCTACAACACCAACTTTACTGCTTTTGTTGCACTTTATTCAGGAACTTCATCAGAAAATTTTAGCATCATTAATTACATAGTATAAATATCTTGTGCCTAACATGTTATCCAATAGCATAACAAAATCAATTAACTATGATGACATAGTCAATATCAGTGAAAAGATTGAAATGGTGATGTTAACTTGAACTTGAGTGTTTATTCCATTCCGAATGATTTACAAGTATTGTCACATACTTTTCAGCAAGCTTGTCTTTTCACTTTAACAATGTTTTAAATAAACTGTGTTTGTCGTTTTGTAATGCTGCTAAAGTTGGTAATATTGATAACAATGGTTCCCTTAAGAGAGACGGGAAATGAAATTTGAGCAGCAGAAGTGATGTAAGTATAAGTAATTCCATGCTTGTAGCAGATGAGCACATTATGGAGCCTGGTTTTGTACTAGGTTTCATTAACAAGATAAACGACAACCCCTTTTGCAATATTGTACATCAGGATCCAACCGCTAATGTTGAAATGGACAGTTTAAATACTTTGGAATTTAAGTCTGCTATTTATAAATTGCAAAAACTGGTCTGCAAATATAAAGCTTTAGAACATGAAAACCTTTACTTTGACAAATGTTTGGAAATTAACATAGCACTTTTTAAAACTTTCATGTTTTGCTTGGTCCATTGAAGGTGGATATCGATACCATTTGGATTGTTTTAATAGAAGTGGTGCAGTGAGGGCGTGTTCATTTGTTTCATTTTTTTTTTCTAGTTTGACATTTATAATAGGACTACAGTAAAAGTTTTGAAACAGTTGAAGGAACACAATGTTACTACATTAAGTAAATTAAAAATTGAAATTGAGCAGCTAAATGCTTTTGTAATTATCCATGGTTGTTTTCAATCTTGTAAAATGGTGTATACTAACATTGGTAATAAAGTTAAAAAAATACATAGCCATGTAGCCATGTTTATTGAAAGGAAGACTAAGAAACTCAATTGTGATTTCAAAGTATACTCAAATAATCAAGCTTTTTTGATTAAAAATGTGAAACCTGCATTCAGTCTATCTAATGGTGCATAATATGGAAACAATGTGCAGACTGGTAATAATGTGTCTCAGCTAGATATTTTTTCTGTGTCAGCAGGCAGTTCTATACATAGTAATAATGCTGGTAACATTAATGAACAAGCTGTGTCAGAGCCAATATGTGAAAGTATGCTAGTTAATCAAAATACAATAGGACAAACAGTATATTTTCGATTAGGTGCATGACTGAAAACAGACACTGTGTCAAAAAAGCTAGCAAACAGTGGAAACAAAAGGAAAGGGAAGGCAAAAGGGAAAGGACATTAAGTAGTGATATATGTAAGCCACGGTGGTGCAGCATTAGTGTTGTTGCCTCACAGCAAGAGGTTCTCCAGTTTGATTCTCAGCTGGAGCACCTTCTGTGTGGAGTCTGCATGTCCTCCCCATGGTCGAGTGGCATTCGAAAGACATGTGTGAATGGGCATGCCTTCGTTGAAGATTGGGTGTCAGGCTGGCACCTTGGCACTATAAAAATCTACTGCCAATCATTAGCAGACTGGAGTTCTGCTGTGGTATCCCCTAACCAGGAAAAGCCGAAAGAAGAATATGTCCTCTTTTTAATTTATCAAGCTAGGCTTTTCTGTGCAAGAAATAAATGTTCTATCAAAAGGCTTTTCATTTGTCCCTTTTATTTGGGTCAGATAAACTGATCTTATTTTAAATTTTAAGCTACATGTTAGGAAGTTAAATTTAAAATGTATTTTCCATCAAGCTAAAAATTGCAGTGTTGAAAGGTCTTTAAGTAAGCCAAGCACTTTCAATCCTGGCTTAAATTCGACTCTTAATGCTTTTGCCAAGTCATGTAAAGCTGATTTTGACAGTTTAAGTAGAAATAAAGGAATAGTCCAGTTATACAATTTAAGTAAATCTCAGTTTGAAGCCATTAAAAAGTTGAAGTCTTCTAAACATCTTAAATACATGAAAGCAGATAAAGGATGTGGATTAGCGGTCATGGAAGAAGTGAACTATCAGTCTGAAATGTTTAAATTATTGTCTGATTCTGTTTTCTATGAAAAAGTCAATAAAGCAATGGTTATCAATAGTTTTAAGAGGATTGATTATGAAGTATTTTATTTGTTCAATCAAATATATATTGATTATGGTTTGTTTGAATTATTATCAGTGGGCAAGCCTGAGTTGCGAAAAATATTTTACATATACATTAAAAAAAAGGCTTGCCCACCGTTTTTTTGTCTAGTTCTAGACACAAAACCATGGCTATTTCATATTATCTAGATAAAATTTTGAATCCTTTAGTACAACAAAATGATTTTTTTTGTCAGAGATTCATGGTCCTTTCTTGATAAGTTACGATTATATCAGTTCAAAAGGAAAGAAAGAGTATTATGCATTGTTCGTATTGTTTCCTTATACACTAGTATTGATGTTAGTGATGGTGTTCAGTTCATGAAATCCTACCTTACACAAGTTAGTAAAGTAGATATTATTACTAGCAATTTGCGTGAGACACTTATGAAAATAATATTAAAAAAAAAATTGATTTTGTTTGGAACTGACATTTATAGACAGAAAGTTAGAGTAGCCATCGGTGCTCACGTGGCACCCGCATTTGCCAACATAGTGTTATGTTGGCGGGACCATATCCATTCGGCACATCATCCGTTATTTCAGTATGTTTTTTGGCATGGAAGATTTATTGATGACCTGTTTTTCATTTGGGGTGAGGAGATCAGTGATTTTGATGTATTTATACATGACATTAATTAAAGTTTATCATGGTTGAAATTTACTATTGCAGGAGTTGGATAGAAAGTTAACTTCTTTGATCCTTCCATTCAAATGGACCTAGTTAATTGTTGTTTTCATAGTTGTATATTTAGGAAGTACACTTTTAGGAATAATTATTTAAATGTTCACAGTTGTCATCCTAAATATATGAAACTTAACGTGTTTAGATGCCAATTAATTAGAGCTAGCCATATTATTTGTGGTGATGAATGTTTTAACTGTGAGGTACAATTCATCACTAATTTGTTTTTAGTGAGAGGATGTCCTTCAAATTATTTAAAATGTGTTGTAGAAGAAGTTCAAACACATTGTAATGGTAAATTTCCCCCATTTTGAAAAATGGAATTGAGGTTAATAAAGTTAGGGAAAACACTGATAACACTGATGAAAAGTTGTTTGCCCTACCTATAGCAATCTGTAGGGATAACTAAGCAATCAAAAATATAGTGACATCTAATTGGAAAATTGTCATAGGCAACCCTGATTTAGTCAATGTTTTAGAGGATAAACCACAATTTGTAATTAAAAAACAACTATTTAAAAACATTACTTGAATTTCATCCTAGTAGTAATGTTAAATTATGTTTACCAAGAGCAGGCACTTTTGCCTGCAGTTTGTGTAGAGTGTAGCTACATGAGTAATACCAATATGGTCCACTGTAAACAGTATGGTGTATGAAGGCTTCAGAAAGTTCCATTTTTCTGTTTTGGAACACATAAATGAGTTCCCTTTTACCAATGGATGTAAAAAGTTATTAGAGATTTGTGAGCTAAGGTGGCAGATGTTAAGGGCTGATCATAAACCAGGTTTGAATTAACATATTAATATTAAAAGTTTGTTAAAATACAGGATTTTGTGAGAACAACATAATGACATTTAACATAGGAATTTTGTATTTGCATTTTTATAAAATATTTTTTCAGGTTAACAAATGTTTTACACATTTGTTAAGTTCTAGTGTTATTTATTATATATTTACATTTATATTTATATTTGTATAGTATAAATAGAATATATTTGAATAATACAATAGGGGATTGAAACTAATGAAGTTTTTAGAAGGTTGAATGATTGCTGCTTTTCAGTTCTAGAAGGTTGAATCACTGCTGTTCTTAATTAATGACTACAACATTATAGTTAATTGATTTTACTATGCTATTGGATAACATGTTAGGCACAAGATATTTATACTATGTAATTAATGATGCAAAAATGTTCTGCTGAATTTCCTAAATAAAGTGGAATGAAACCGCTAAAGTTGATGTTGTGGTTGTCTTTGCTGCTCCTTAGGCCCTGAGCAGTGCCTCCAAGAAGAAGTTGTTCATTTTAGTGTGGTAAAATTGATAAAATGCATTTCAACAGTATTCGGTGATATTTTACATTTTTTGAAACTAATTATCTAATGAAAGTGGCATGGAACAAATTTTCTACATTTCTGACATAACTGCCAAGAAAATGAACAGCAGTGACTTGCTACTACATTGCATTACCTACACAGAGAATGCAATCTGTATGAACATGTTAAAATCACAAAGGGCCTTTTGCTAACTGGAATCTTGTATAAATGCCAAGAGTTTTTCACGGGTAAACAATTCTGCATGCTCTTCAGTAAGTTCAGTTCATTATGTTACAGTTCATGGCTGCTCTGCATGCCTGACATGATTTATTTTCCCATCCCTACATAAAAACAGAGTTTTCATACTCCTAGACATGTGATTTCTTGTGTCATGTACTATGGTTGCTCCAGCTGCAGCTAAAATATTGTGAGTGCTCTTTTTCTAGGGAGGACCCTGTAACTTTCCTGGCAACCTGCCTTTTTCACTAGCACTAACACAGTCTGCCCATTTCCTTAGCGATCACATTTCCCTGATTCAGTGATGATGTCTCACCTTTGGCTCTGACATTTCTATCATTCACTGCTTAGTTTCCATCCTCCAATTCAATGTGCTTTATATATTACAACTTACAGACGTGATCTGGTTTTGAAGAGGCACTTGTTCAGATACCTCAATCACTGCACTTTGTTGTACTTCCTCTTGGCCCTTGGTCAGTGTCAGGGGTGAACTTCCTTGCAGGCCTCCATCTTCACTTCTGCGCCAGTAGTTTATATTCCACTCAATTTGATTCTCTGTGTCATCTGCAATTAAGCTTCTTTATTCTACCATACTTTAGCCATGCTATGGAGCTTCTATTTTTTTGCTTTCTGAGGCCAGTAACTCAGTGAGCACAGGCTGTCCATTCATGATCGAATAATACGTTGTTTTCTGCAATATACCACTGCCACCAAGGAGGGAGAATACATGACCACTGATTTTACAGATGGTTCTGCAATGTACCACTGCCACCAAGGAGGGGGAATACATGACCACTGACTTTACAGATGGTTCTGCAATGTACCACTGCCACCAAGGAGGGGGAATACATGACCATTGATTTTACAGATGGTTCTTCTCATTCTGTTCTAACTGAGAAGTATACTGAACAGTGCACTGATGGTTCCTTTAAATACTTTTGTAAGATATTCACATGTGTATCTTCAGTATTTGTACCCCACAGTACAGAAATATTATTAAGCTGCCAGTCCTTAGATGAGCATCACTGCATCCTACAAATAAATTGCCTGGGTTTAGTAAGATTCTAATATCTCTTATTCACTTGGTGAATTATATCAATCTTCCAATCCATGGAGTTAGTTGTATTAATTACTGGTAAGAATTTACTTTGTAAATGAACAGTTATGTATCAGTTGCACATTCTGGTATCCTTGCAAGATTATTGCTTCTCATCCTAGCTCTGTTCTTTGTTATTTATCTTTACTCTCATTCTTGATATATTTTATAGACTATCAATTATCGTTCCCTGCTGTTCAGTTATTGTAGTCTGCTTCTGTATGGTTACATACAATTGGTATACCTCTAGTTCTAGAAATGTAACCCACTTGTCTCCTTGGAGAGTGCTTCCAGCATCTTCAACATTTTCACCATGATTTCTTTCTGTAACACTTTAAGCCAGTGTGGAGCCCCTGTACACTTCATTCCTTCCACTAAGGTTCCCCAAGGAGTATTCTGTAAGGTGAGACATGTATTCCTCTTCTATTTTCTTACATACTTGTCAGCCTTGCTGTATTGCAGCCAAAGAAACCACATTGCAGATGGGGTTTATGCTGCAGAAAAGACAACATTAATCAATCATGTACGGCTACAAATCACACAAACCCCCCCTCCCCAACACACGTGCACACACACACACACACACACACACACACACACACACACACACACACACACACACACACACACACACAATCACTTGACTTTGTTTTAGCAGTCATCTGGTCTTTCATGCCATAGAACACACATTTACCACTTAAGAGATACACATAACAACCTAAACACATACAAATATTAAAAGTGATGCCAGCCAATGTCTACTACCTTTACTTCCCAATGTAATGGCTTTGTAGTAATACACAGACAGAAGCATTTCAAAGAAATTGAGTAGTAACTGTAGTAATGTCAAGGTAAGTGTGGAATGTGTAGTATAAAAACATGTGTAAGAAGATAAAAGTAAGTCATACACCTGCATACTTTTAGTTATAAATGTACTCCAACAGATCCTGGGTGAGGTGTCCAGCAATGGCATTAATAGCTTATATGACTATGTGCAAGATGCAGCTATGCATTTTACCCAATAGCCTGCATCAAGTCAGTCACTTACCCACTGTGTATAAAGCAGTCAACAGGCCATTAATATCAAACATTTCACAAGTAGAGCAATAAGCAGGACTGCAATATCACTGATTTGAATGCAATGACATTACAATACTAACTTAAATAATCATTCAGAAATGAAAATGTACAAAAACATCCCAAATTGTTCTGTGTAATACATATGCATAAAATCAATATTGTGTGAAAGACACATTTAGCTATCCATTCTGTGCATCAGACATATATGCAGCCCAAACTTGCGGGTGGGGGGCAGGACCCGAAGGCTGATACCAAAATAATGAGTGTGCGTGTGTGAGTAAAAGAAACACAGACATTCTTTAAAGCAGAACATTTCTCAGGGCCAGTAACAGGAGATATCTTGCAATCAACATTAAGGATTACTTAGCTTGCATGTATGTGAATCAGTGTGGCCACTTTTTGTGATGTGTGTGTATGTGTCTGCATGAACACAATCAAGCTCTGTGCTAGCACTACATCCTGGCATGTCAGACAGGCGTGAGATGTGCAGGGTAGAGTTGTCATTTCAGTTTTGTCACTTCCAACCATGAGATCTGACTCTGCCAGAAGTAGTACTGCCACTTCCACATCCCCGACTTGAAGTGGGGGTGGTGCTACCTGAACATGAGTGATGTCTGCTGGATAAGCCCACTTCATGTCTACCTCCAGAATCACAACCCCATACCTCAATCAAATAAAAAAGACCACAGTAAAGAACTTCTCAAAAGCCGACTTCACACTTCTAAAGACTAGTGTGGTCTCCTTTAAGGCCCCGAGGCGGAAAACAGTACTCAAGCCGCTGAATCACTTACAAATGCCTTCTACCAGCACCTGCAGGACTGCATGGATAAGGCAATCCCAAGCAAAACAAAGACTCTTTGTACCAAAGGCAAGCATCCAGTCTGGTGGACCCCAGCCATAAACAAACTCTACAACAAAAGGAGGAAGCTACTACAAGATAGAGCAAAATCCTTAAAAGGTAAGACACCCTTGATCACTATAAGTAAAAACTAAGAGCTCTCATAAAATCATCCAAAGCAAATTTGAGAGAAAAATAGCTAAAGACTCAAAAGACAATCATAAGGCCTTCTTTAGCTATGTTAGAAACCTGGGAGGAAACTCCCAGATATGCTCAGAGCTAGTTCAAAATGATGTGAAGATTACTGATCCTACAGACATTGCCAACATACTGGCTGACAGGTTCAGTGCAAACTTCTCCCCTCCCCAAAAGGAGAGATATCTATACCAAGCGATTGCAGCCCCCAAACATCTCCAGCGCCCAAGTGAGAACTGCTCTCTCCAAAGCAAAAACACAGCATCCATGGGACCTGATGGTGTCCCGGCTGTGTGCTCCATGAACTCAATGAGGAATTAAACCCACAGCTAGGACAGCTGTTTAATCAAAGTCTTACCTCTGGATACATTACCCAGGGGTGGCGCACTGCAACTGTGGTACCACTTCACAAAGGCGGTGCCTCCACCGACCCTGGAAATTACCGGCCCATTAGCTTGACAAGCCTTATCTGCAAAGCCATGGAGAGGATCATAATGGACCTCATAAATAAAGACATAGGAATTTGCAGACTTTGGATCCAACCCAGTTTGGCTTTGTCAAAGGCAGATCATGCCTTTTAAACTTGGTTGACTTTTGAAACAGTCACCAAAGCCATTGATGAGGGAAAGGCAGTCCATACAGCCTACCTCGATCTGGCTAAGGCCTTGATACAATACCCCATTCGGGTATCATTGAAAAACTCATCAGCTTAAATGTCAACCCATACATCACAAGATGGGTTGCAAACTGGCTGAGTGACAGAACCCACAGGGTCAGAGCTGCTGGCGCCATGTCAGACTCAAAGCCTGTCACAAGTGGTGTCCCACAGGGCTCAGTCCTGGGCCCACTCTTGTTTGGCATCTACTTTTCCAAGTACAAGCAAACACAGGAGGGTTATGGCTGACAAAGTTTGCAGATGACTGCAAACTGGGCCATAGTAGAAAACACATCTGACACAGATATCCTTCAGAAGGGTCTCACAGAAGCGGATAACTGGTGCCAGAGCCACGCCTAAAGTTAAATGCCAAAAATGCATAGTCATACCCTTCGGGAAAAACAAGGTTACCCCTAGCTACCAAATAGGTGGCAATCCACTGAGCACAGAAGAAGTTATCAGGGACCTGGGGACCCAGGTTGATAGTAGTCTGTCATTCGACACCCATGTAGCTAAAGTAGTTAGGAAGACCTTCTACATTGCCCACCTTATCATGAAGGGATTCTCATCTAGATCAAGGGAGGTCATAGTCTCCCTTTACTCATCACTCATCAGACCAATGATTGAGTACAATGCCCCATTCGAATGTATCTGACCCGACACTTGCAGCAGCTGGAGAGGCCACAAAGTTCCTCACCAAAAGGATAAAGGGTCTCAAAATCTGTCCTATGCTGCCCGACTGAAAGAACTCCAGCTCTATTCAGTCGCTTACCGCTTGCTCAGAGGTGACCTTTGCCTAACATACAAGGCCATGTCAAACCCAGATTTGATGAATATGCTTCACCTCAAAAATCTAGATCCATCAGAGCCACAAGGGCGGAGACTTAAACCTTGACACGGCTATTAATAGGACGTGCTGGAGGGATAGATTCATCACCCAAAGACTCCCTATGCTGTGGAACAAAATCCCGGTACATGTGAGGCAGAGCACCTCGCTGGCCTTGTTCAAGAGAAATCTTGACCAATGGATGGGAGATCGCAGATATACCCCAGGGATTACCTCAGTGTCACTGCTCGACAGAGGCACAGAAAAATAATGGGTATAGTTCCCCATACTAAAGGGGTGGCCTAAGCCACAAAACGATGGGCTAGGCTTGTAAATGCCCTCGGGCAGATAGCCTAGTATGAACCTATGAACCTATGAACCTAATCACTGATAGAGCAGTGAAAGTAATAACAACATGGGAGCAAGATCTGGCATAGCCACATTGGCTAACACCAGAGGATATTGCAGCTCTATGGACACATGGATGCTGATCCTCCCCCAGCAGATGTTCCATCACAGACACTGCCCAATCCATTGTATCACTTCCTATCCAGAAGTTATAGACATGGTTAAAGCAGTCACTCACACGAGAATGTGCCACATTTAGGACTCACACTATCTCTTCGGAGGCCCTTGCAGAATGTATCTGTGTGTCCATGGCAGCCCTATGTATATGTCTGGTGGCACGGAATGATACACCAGCATTAGGAGAAGGCTGTACAGTAGGCCCCACTGAGCATCTCTAGAAACTCCCCTGTGTGGTACTACACCCTCATGATGGCCACGGGCAGATTCAACCAGCTACACAACTGCAGTAACCATGTGATCTCGAACAACTGTGTCACCCTCAACCTGTCCTATATTCGAGGGCTCAGAGCAATAGGTATGTGCAGGCATACTGACTGTGTCCGAAGTAAGGACAGGGAATGTGTGAGCCACTGCGCCTCTGCAACCCCTGACTATGCCTTTATATCACCACCATCATCATCAGAGCCTACCAATACTCTGATGTCAGGCAATGCAACTTCTACACTGCCGCTGTCAGGATCACCTGAGATAATAAGCAACAAACACAAGAATGGAGAAACTGGGATGAGAAATGATCCAAACTATGTTCTAAAATCGTATGCTAAATAATTTCAGGTGCTAAAGTAATACAGTAATTACTGTCTCCTCAGACCTACATCTAGCTAATGGATATTACTAAGCAAAGAAAATGTGGGCATAACATATGCAGGCCGCCCTTCAGATATTAATTCTGATGTCCTTGGAAAAGAGGAAGCAATGGAAAGAAGGCTAAAATGCATCAGAATACAAATTACACAAGGACAGAGAGTAATGACCTACCTATCTGTCCCTTTAGAAATATATCAGAATTAGTCAGACTGTCCATCCTGCCTCCCCCCCAACACACACACACACACACACACACACACACACACACACACACACACACACACACACACACACACACTGTCTCTGTTGGAGTGTTTGTCTTTTAAGCAACATGTCTCAATGTCTCCAGATATGTCAGAAGTATACAAGCATTAACATATAAATATGTCAGAATGGCAGTTAATGCCTTATATATAGCATACCTAGAAGCTGTTCTTCAAGCACACTTGACCTGTTGTCCACATAAGCACTAACATCAATAAGTCTGTCTGAACCATCAGCTGCACTGTTGGGATCTGTTACAGTGAACTGGAACTCCTCAGTTTCAGTGAGTGGTGGTTCAGTAACAGGACTACTCCACCAGCCATGTGTTTACATGCCACTGCAGCTACCCTCTTAGGGGCCCTTGTAATCATATCAGTGGCATGCTGCCACACCTGATTATAGTTCCTGACACAGCCACTTACTGCATTTATGTCAGAGACCAACTGCTGCCACATGCTTTTAATTGCAGACATATCACCCATGCCTCTGTTAAGCAGGAATGCTCCAATGTGGCATAAGGCTTAAATAATGATCTCATTCTCTGCATCACTGAATGATGGCTTGCCATCTAGGTAATGTAATCCTGTAGGACATGAAACATAAAAAAGAGAAAACACATTAGTAGCACATAAAAATGATTCACCTCAAATAAAATCTGTGCCGCCACTGTTAACACAAAACAATTGTACAGACAATGCTCATTTAGGATTGCACTCAAGTTAAGCCCCCCCTCCCCAAAAAAGATAATACATTAGCATTACATCCATTCTTGTTAACATTTCTGTAATGAGGACAGCAGTTGCGTAAATGACTACTAGATGGCAGAATTATCAATAAATAGGCAAGAATTCAAAGTATAAATGCCAATCAATTTTCACTATTCTTTCCACTGTTGTGGAGGTTGTCCCAGGACATCCAAGAAGCCTAACAGCTCTGTTAGCAATACTTGTATAACCCCATGAAGTTGATAATAAACACAATATACTTATCTGCACTAAATGGTAAAATTCCAAGAGCAAATGGTAAGACAATAGTGTCATGTAACCATACCATTCATTAAAAAGCTTTAAAAACAGAGCACAAAATATCATACCTTTACTATGCCAACAGTGGATGAAAAAAATGCATTCAGATAAAAAAGTTTTTCCATTGTATATTGAAATACATTCCAAATATGAAAACATAAACAGTTTATGAAGAGGGCACGCATACCTTAGAAAAAAATGCTGCAATTTGTAGAAAATTCTCCTCCAAGAAAATACCATTAACAGTCAGTCTATATCAAAATGGTATCCCCTCCTTCAAGTTCCTTAGCTACATGAGTAACTTTATATACAGTGCATTCAGCTCTCTGAGCACTGTAAAGATGGAAATGAGGTGTTACATCATTATTATTCCTGAATACCAAAATTCTCACTTGGTGTAGGAGAGGTAAACATAACTAAAGGAGATACGTGATTGCATACAGCTGCCCAAGGTCTGCAGGAAGGATTAATGACAATTGTTAGCTGGAAATAGCTTGCAACTGTTAATGATTACTCTGAGTACAGCAACAAACAGTACTCAAGAGACTCTTCTCTCTGAAGTGGGCATGTTCATAGGTTCATCGGATGGTACTAGGCTATCAGTTCTAGGGCCTATACAAGCCTAGCCATAACAATTCCCTTGCTATTTCCTCCTAGAATATTTACTTCCCTGGTCCCCTGTCTAGCAGGGTGACTGACATGATCCCTGGGGTGAATTTCCTATCTCCCATCCAATCGTCAAGGTTAATTTTGAAGAGGGCCAAAGAGGCGCTCAGCTTGACATGTATTGGCAGCCTATTCCAGAGTATGGGGGGTCTTTGGGTCAGGAACCTATCCCTCCAGCATGTTTTGTTCATTGTGATGACCAGGTTTAGATCCCTGGAGCATGTGGCTCTGAGCATTTGGGATTTCTTCAATTTTAGCATGTCCAACAGCTCTGGGTTTGACATGACCTTGTATGTTAAGCAGAGATTGCCTCTGAGTAGGTGATATGTGACAGAGTATAGCTGGAGTTTTTTTAGACGGTCAGCATAAGGCATCTGCTTTAGGCTTGTGATTCTTTTAGTGAGGTATTTCTGTGGCCTTTCCAGTTGTTGCAGATGTCTTGTGAGGTACATACCAAATGGGGCATTGTACTCTATACTGGGTCTAATGAGGGATGAGTACACTGGGACAATGACCTCCTTTTTTCTGGATGAAAAGCCCTTAGTGATGAGGTGTGCCACATAGAAGGATTTCCTGACTGTTGTGACAATGTGGTTATTGAAGGTCAGACCACTGTCCACCTGTGTCCCTAAGTCCCTTATCACACTTTCGGTGTTTAGTGTACTACCACTTATGTGGTAATTCATGGGTACATGGATTTTCCCAAAGGGGATAACTATACATTTCTTGGCATTGAGCTTGAGCCCATGGCTCTGGCACTAAGCATCTGTTTCTGTAAGGCTCTTTTGTAGAATATCCACATCATTTGGGGATTCAATGTTCCCAGTTTGCAGTCACCTGCACACTTTGTTAGCCAGAGTCCCTTAGTGCTGGTTTGTACTTCAGAGAAGTAGACGCCAAACAAGAGTGGTCCCAGGACTGAACTCTGTGGTACTCCACTTGTCACTTGTCTGGATCTGGATTTGGAATCAGCTACTTTTACAGTATGAGTTCTGTCAGTAAGCCAGCTGGCAACCCATCGAGTGACATAGGGATTAATGCCCAGCTTAGTAAATTTATCTATGATTCCAGAGTGGGGGATGGTGTTGAAGGCCTTGGCAAGGTCCAGATAGGCTGTGTGGACCACCTTCCCCTCATCCACAGCTCTGGAGACTGATTTGAAGAAGTCAATCAGGTTGAAGAGACAAGATTGGCCCTTTACGAAACAAAACTTGGTGGGGTCCAGTGTTTGAAGGTTGCCATTGTCTTTGTTTATAAGTTCCATGATAATGCTTTCTATGGCTTTGCAGATCCAGCTCATCAGACTGATGGGACGGTAGTTCCTGGGATGCAAGGTGGATCCCCCCTTGTGGAGTGGGATAACTGTAGCTGTGCGCCACTCATTGGGCATGAAGCCTGAGGTGAGGCTATGATTAAACATGTCACTTGGGTGAGGTGCCAGTTCATTTTGTAGTTCATGTAGTACACAGCCCTGGATGTTGTCTTGTCCAATGGATGCTGTATTCTTAGCTTTGGAGAGTACATTTTTTACCTGTGTGGCCATGATTACCAAAATTTGGCAATCTTTTTGTACTGAGATGGGCCCTTTAGGGTGTGGGGGGAGTGAAGTTGGCACTGAATCAATCTGCCAGGATATTGGCAATATCCTTGGGATCAGTATATTTAATGTCATTCTGTTGTAGCTCAGAGCAGATCTGGGCATTGTCATTTAGATTCTTGACATAACTATAGAATGCCTTGTGGTTGTCCTGGGAATATTTGGCAATTTTATTTTCATAACTAGCTTTGGAGGATTTTATGAGGAATCTCAGCTTCTTACTGAGGCTGGTAAGGGAGTATTTTGCATCCTGGGATTTTCCTCTTTTCTGCAACAGTTTCTCCCTTCTGTTTTATAGTTTGTTTATGGCAGGGGACCACCAGATTGGCTTCCTTTTTTTGGATGTCATGTATGTCATGTCATGGAGACTAGACTTAAGAAATAGTGTGGAAGCACCTTGAGAGAAATATGAGAACAAATTTAATAACATTGATATTCCTTAAATAATAGCACCAACTCCATCCTTTTTCTACAGTGCTAATCTGCTATATTGCACATCATAACAAATATGGAAAGACATGCACATGAGATTGATTTTCTGTTAGTTAAGCTAAGAGAAGAGGAAGATGCTTAGAAAATAAAGAGAAGAAATAGCTGCAGTACTGACAACCTTACATTAATACGGTGTGGGCTATTATTAGCCTAAATATGTTGCCAATACCACATTCATCTAGACATGTTCAAGCAAATGATCAAGGAAATTGTTCTGATGTTTCTTCTGCTGGATCTGTAATTTAATGGTTTGGTAAGTCAGATCACTATGGAATGCACATTTTTTGATTCCTACATCAAACATTTGTTGGTGGCAAAGAGGGATCAGAAACAAAACTAAGTGTATTTTGCAACTGCACTGAATTGAGGGTTCAAATTCAGATTGTGTCTGGGAGAGTTGGTGAATATTTCCTGAGCATATCATTAGAATGCAAGACAGAAAGTAGTGAAATGTCATAGTCTTACATTTTCATCAGTATTGCAGGCAGCTTGGTAATATTTGCATTTTATTTTTTTTTTATTATTGTGTTCATCTTTTGTGCATGTTTTGGTAAAGCAGAGTTTAGACTGGCAGCACAACATGGAGGTGAAAAAGAGTCCACTGCCCAAGGTACAAAATGAGAAATGTAATTTGGATCCCCATCATAAGCCTATTTTGGAATGGCAAAGGTGTGGTTTCATAAGCACTCTGAACAGCAGTACGTCAATAAATTCTTCACATCACCTAAGTATCACTGTAGCATAAAGTGTAAATGCAGTGAGTTTAAAGAAGCAGGGTAGATGATGCAAGATTTGAATCCACCATGCAGATATTTTTTGTTTAAATATAGAATGGCTGTATAATAATAATGTTGCATATGAAATGCATATGTTAAGTATGTGATAAATGTTCCATGTCTTACCTGTAATTCCTGTCAGTTGATGTTGCCAAAGTGCTGAGTTGTGTAGACACCTGTTGTCAGTATTAATAATAACAGTAGCTATGGATATTGTATTGTATGACAAGTTGTAAAGTATTATGACAGTAAAGAATTTACATGAGTAGCATATATATAGATGAGTACTACCTATCTGACCGTGTGGGCCACTTTAAGCCTAGCCAGTCCCCTCAAAGGTGAAAATTAAACCCTGGAACTTATTTCTTTGAGGTAAACACCTTAACTGTTATGCCAACCCCTGTATGTGCGGTCAGGTCTGCCAACTGTGCTATATAAACTCTCACAATAATTCATGATGACAGTAAGAAGTAATTGTTAGTGGAACAATCTGTATCCTGACTAATTCTCTGTACTGTGCCAAGCCTGTCCTGCTGTCATTGTCTATATGTCCCCTTTCTGTGTCATTGATTTTACATGACATGCTGAGGATGTGTAACCTACATGCTACTTGTAATGTGTGAAGCAGATATGAAAATGATGCATGTTTCCTCCTTATAGTATAACTGTTTATGAATGCAGCTGCAAGATCTGTTTGTCCTTTTTTTATTTTAATTTTTTTTTCCCCATTTGCGGGTTGCTCTGCAGAACATAAGCAGGTTCAAAACTGAAGAGAAAAACATGACAAATATAATTTCAGTAGCTTTAAGTAGCGTAAACTATCCTGGCAGTTTGGCATGGATTTAAGCACTCCAAACTGCATTGAGTAAATGTAGTACACCTATTATATGTCTGTGTCTGTAGCACAACTGTAAATGTGCTGACTTCAGAGTTATAAGAGCTGGTCAGGAATTCTCATCCTCGATATGGCATATTTTGATATTGATGTCAACTGGAAGCATTGACACATAGTTTGAATATGACTTACACTCCCTGAATGTGTATGCAACGAATGCTAAATATGTCACCTATACTCCTTGTCACCTGCTATTAGCAGTGTTTTGCTGTGGAAAAATTATCTATAATGCTTACCAATGACAACAGCTGGAATACATGATGTCACAAGTATTTTATAAAGTGTGATAGCAGATATATAAGAAGAGGCTTCCAATTACCTGAACCAATCATGAGGTGTAACACAGTTTATGATGTATCAAGGCAATACTGCAAGCTTTTGTCATCCTTAATTTTTAAGAACCTTACAGCTTCATGTGTTATTTTATACATTTTCTGTCCTTTTAGAGTTGCTCACTGTTGAGCAGTATGCAAACAAACACACCTGCTTAAGAAAATTTGATTACCAAGTGGAACAACTAAAGTCTAAAAAATTGTGCCAACTTATCCTACTTGCCTTGCAAAGGTCAAGGCTAACTAGCCAAGCCATTAAGTCTTTCATTGTTAATCACTGGAATAATTGTCAGTAGGGTAAGCATCACACATAACAAAACTCAATACCATGTTTCACACTTCCATTGCTTTTTGATTACATCCCTGTCACTTTGTCCGGTAATGTATCGCTCTGCTTTCCATTGTGCAAATGCAGTTGGCATGGTTGTGCATCTTTGCAAACTGGCTTTTAAACACTAGAGATGAATTTGATGCCAGTTCAGACTTATAGAGTCATTGCTTGACTTCTGCATGCATGGCTGGAGAGGGAGATGAATGTGTTAAATGTAGAGCACAGAGGTGGGGTGTTGAGAAGTCCAAGATATCTGTGACACTCCTCATGAAGTGCTACAGCTGTAGACCAGGGCTTAGTATAAGGCTGAGGCTTGGAACAGCATAGCTAAGGCTGTTTCCACTGTGACTGGCATCCCACACACTGGGGAGCAATGACATCACCACTACAGTGACCTGAAACGGCACAAGCAGGACCTCCTTAGCCAATGGGAGGATGAATTTAGAACCACTTACACCCCCTCAATTGTGTAAATATACTTATCCATCAACAGTCAAAGATAAGGAATGGAGTAGATAGCCAAGACTGGTATGCCTTATATTTTCATGTCTCTTCTTCTCCATTACTTAGCTGCAGCAGACATTGCAGAGAACAAGAAGCACACCAAGAGAGGTTAAATTGCCTCAGAGAGGCATGGGGTATGTAT
This sequence comes from Protopterus annectens, assembly GCF_019279795.1. Lineage (NCBI taxonomy): Eukaryota > Metazoa > Chordata > Ceratodontiformes > Protopteridae > Protopterus > Protopterus annectens. The sequence continues at coordinate 1,323,767,371 of NC_056729.1, forward strand.
GCATCAGGACTGACTGTAAAACTAATAACTACTGTAATCCCATAGATCAGTATCACCTTCAGCATGCACACATTAATTTTAACAGCAATCATGCATGCTTTTGCACATAGCTTTTGGTGCTTGTGTTAGGCAATAATTACACTGGAATTATAAGATTTGGGTCCAATACCCACAAGTAGAATGCAGATTTTGCTTTGACATGTATGATTTTTACAATGTTAAATGCAATAATAACTGTCATTAATTCCATTTGGGTAACTTACAGTATTATTTTGGAAAGCATTTATGCAATATGGCCATAGTGAAATAAATACTTGCACTCCTCATGTCATAGCAGTTTAATTAATTAATGGCCATAACATTACAAAGGTAGAGTATAACATGCAAAGTGTTATATCTCTACATAACTGAATAAGTACTGCCATGACAAATGTTGCAATCATTACACATTGAACATCAACATAAAACAGACCTGTTTTACATTTAATCACAATCAGACCAGTTTCTCTCTGCTCATTATTTTCATAGACACTGGCAGGGAGCACCACCGACCACTATTAATTCCCTGTCCAAGTTGAACACCTCGAAATATAAGTACTCACATGCCAATATTTTGCCAATATCCATGTCAGTCAGCTTCTCAATACTGTCTTTTAGAAAGAGGTGTTGAGCACATATAACTATTTTTACTGGATGGTAACAAATTCAGTACATTGAACTGAATGACTCTACTCATGAGACCGGCATTGAACTTTGAATGAACACATCATTCTATACATTATGTTTGTACTGCAGCACTTACACTTCAAGTCAAAGTCAAAATGTCAACAGTAACTTTATTGTCATTTAGGTCTACCCAAGTGTGGATTAAATGAGAATCCATGCAGTCAGCTCATCATGGGACAGACAAAGAAGCAATCATATACGTAGAAAGATATAATTTAAAACAACATGTAATAACACTACCACCATCTTATAAATCAACTCTATACTTAAGTGTTTAGCCACATATATTCCTAGAAACACACGCGTGTTAAGATAATAAAAATACACATCTAGCAGCAAAGTGCAGGTAACAGTATTGCACATGAACCATGTACAACATTATGGGTGAACTAGCACATATCAGTAGCAGCTGAAGAAATAAAATATTGCACCTGAGTTAGTAGTATAAATTATAATGGTTGGCTGGGCTTAATAAATAATAGATAAAATAATATTGCACAGTGAATGAGAAGTCCCACCTTCCTGACCTGTCAGTGATCAGACCTAATGTTGGAATTAAGAAGCCTGATCACCTTCGGATAAAAACTGTGTTTGAATCTAGTTGTCCTACACTTGCAAATGATGTAAAACACAAGGAGCATAGGCACACATACTTCATTACCTAACCCTACTCCATTGGTAAATGTTAAAGCAATTGTTTTGCCCTAACACTGCACTTTGCCTGTGCATGAGCAGATACCATTGCTAATAACAGACACATTCATTAATGCTTACATACCATTATCATAACCTGATGAGCCATGAAGGCATCATTTTCCATCGTGTGTTTCACAAGTGTGTGTGTGTGTGTGTGTGTGTGTGTGTGTGTGTGTGTGTGTGTGTGTGTGTGTGTGTGTGTGTGTGTGTGTGTGTGTGTGTGTGTGTGTGTGTGTGTGTATCATCTACACAACATCATGTAAAATAGGTACGTCAGTCTAAGTTGTGCAATATGCATTAATACAGCATAGCTGAAATAGGTCATCAGTATATATTTAGTATTGATCAGGAGAGTGCACTTACTCCTTCATTTTAACAAACATGTCGTTTCTCAAAAATGTCAACAGCACAATATCTCATCTAACACCGAATGTCACCCTAATCCTATGTACACTGCACTCTCAGACTCTAGAAGGCAGACATCTGTGTTGGCATTTGTATTAAGTACTGTGTCCTTTAGCTTGTATAACTGCATAGGTCAACTGTTCTAATCTCACAGCAGTCAATTTGTGAGTTTGTGTAGGTATGAGTGATTGTATAGAGTTAGGTAGGCATGACCCTACGTACTGCTGATCTACTATCAGTCAGGAGACAAATTTATACTAGAAGGAGAGACCACATCAGTGTGAGACCCTCCTCACTACCTCATCTTCTCCACAACACACTGATGATGTTATCCTCTATAAAGTGATCCCTAATAGAATAAAAGTCAGATATCTGTGGTGGCACTTGTGTTAAGTACTTTCTTCTCTTCATAGGTTCATAGGTTCATAGGTTTATACTAGGCTATCTGCCCTAAGGCATTTATAAGCCTAGCCCAAAGTTATGTGGCTTACGCCTAGTATGAACCTATGAACCTATGAACCTATCTGCCCTAAGGCATTTATAAGCCTAGCCCAAAGTTATGTGGCTTACGCCACCCCTTATGTTAGAAATAATGTGCCCATTAGTTTGTTGTGCCTCTGTCCAGCAGTGACACAGAGATGATTCCCGAGGTAAACCTATGATCTCCCATCCACCGGTCAAGATTTCTCTTGAACAGAGCCAGCGAGGTGCTCTGCCTCACATGGACTGGGATTTTATTCCACAGCATGGGGAGTCTCTGGGTGATAAATCTATCCCTCCAGCACATCCTATTTATATCCGTGCTAAGGTTTAAGTCACTTGCTCTAGTGGTTCTGGTGGATTTGGATTTTTTGAGGTGGAGCATGTCCATTAATTCCGGGTAGGTCATTGGCCTTGTATGTCAGGCACAGGTCACCTCTGAGCAGACGGTATGCAACTGAATAGAGTTGGAGTTTCTTCAGTCTGGCAGTATATGACAGGTTTTGGAGTCCCTTTATCCTTTTGGTGAGGAACTTTTGGGGTCTCTCCAATTGCTGCAGGTGTCGGGTGAGATACATCCCGAATGGGGCATTGTACTCAATCATTGGTCTGATAAGTGAAGAGTACAGGGGAACAATGACCTCACTTGATCTGGATGTGAATCCCTTTATGATCAGATGGGCAATGTAGAAGGTCTTTCGAACCACTTTAGCAACGTGAGTGTCAAACGAGAGGCCACTGTCAACCTGGGTACCCAGGTCCCTGATAACCTCTTCTGTGCTTAGTGGATTGCCATCTATATGGTAGCTTGGGGTTACCTTGTTTTTCCCGAAGGGTATGACTATACACTTTTTTGCGTTTATCTTCAGGCCATGGCTCTGGCACCAGCTATCAGTTTCCGTGAGACCCCTCTGAAGGATGTCTGTGTCTGATGTACTATCCACTATGGCACCCAGTTTGCAGTCATCCACAAACTTTGTCAGCCATAGTCCTCCTATGTTTGCCTGTACTTCTGAGAAGTAGATGCCGAACAATAGGGGGCCAAGAACTGAGCCCTGTGGGACACCACTTGTAACCGGCTTGGAGTCTGACATGGCTCCAGCAACTCTAACCCTGTGGGTTCTGTCCTTTAGCCAGTTTGCAACCCATCTTGTGACATATGGGTTTACATTTAAGCTCTTCCTGTGTAACTAGATAGATAAGGACTTCTGATATCACAGGAACCAAACTGTGTCTATGTGTGTGTGTGTGTGTGTGTGTGTGTGTGTGTGTGTGTGTGTGTGTGTGTGTGTGTGTGTGTGCACATGTGCATGCGCCTATGTGTGTGTGTGTGTGTGTGTGTGTGTGTGTGTGTGTGTGTGTGTGTGTGTGTGTGTGTGTGTGTGTGTGTGTATATGTGTGTATAGATGCGATGGTGCAGCCATAGCCTCATTAAAGGATTAATTTAGGAGTTGTGCTCATTTGACTCCCACTCAGGAGAAACATTTACCTAGCCAGATGAATCCTACATCCTCTTTTTTCCCCTGTCCACAAACGCATCCTGTATGCAACACATTGATGAGGTAATCCTTTCAAAGAAGCACTCTCACACTCATAAAATTAGACCTCTCCTGTGGCGTGTGTGTATAATGCATGTATGTAGATTGTCTAAGTTGACAGGGTGTTTGGATGCTGCTGTGAGAACCTCATGAGTATTAATTTGTGTATGAATGTAAATGGATGCAGGATTGTCTTACTTTCATTTGTAGTTTATGCAACACAATGATGAGGTAATCCTTTCAATGTTGCACTCACAATCACAAAATTAGACCTCTTCTGTGGCATGTGTATATAATGCACTTGTTTGTAGATTGTCTGAGTTGACAAATTGGGTGTTTGGATACAGCAGTGAGAATCTCGTGAGTATTAATTTGTGTATGAATGTAAATGTATGCAGGATTGTATTACTTGCATTTGTAGTGCCAACATTGAGAATTCTAGCTGGAAGTCATTTTAGCATACTCATCGCCTTTGCAAGACACAGTTGATGTCATCCCTTCAAATATGCAGTCTGATTCGCATGATGACAGAGTTCTCCTATGACACATGCATATAATACATTTGCATGTAGATTGTGTGGCCACATAGGTAGGGGGTTCAAATACGTCAATGGGAAACTTGGAGGAGTGTGAGTGAATGTTCGTGGATTCAGGCTTGAGTCTTACTTGTATTTGTAGTGTCAACATTGAGAACTCTAGCTGGAAGTGATTTTTAGCACACACATCACCTTTCAAGACACAGCTGATGTCTCCTCTTCAAACATGTAGTCTGGCTTTCATGAAGTCAGACTTCTTCTGTGGCATGTGCATATAATACACATGTGTATAGATTGTGTGGCTACATAGGTAGGGAGTTTGAATACATGGCTGGCGGTCTTCTCTGAGTATTAGTTTCTTACTCTTACTGGGTAGAACAGGCTTCAAAAACATTTATGATATAGCTACAAAGTGTGCTGTGTGACCACTTTTTAAAAGAAAATATCAGTACAATACACAATGGTGATGTTGTCCTTTGAAATTTTCAGTGTCACAGTTGTCAAAGAAATCATGAGTGACACTTGTGTTTCAGCAAACCTTCTGTAGCTTGTACTGTCAGGTATGAAGTTCAAATCCTATCATTGCTGCTTACACTCAATCTACACAACAACAATGTTGTTACCTACATGCGCTATGTTAAGGTATAGATGTCATTTCCTTTTAACAAGAGTTTATTCTAATTTTCATTATGAAATACTATTTTGAAGACTGTTCTTGTCATTTGCTTATATTTCCCTTCCTTAACAGTTGTAGTAAGACAATGCCTCTGAGGATATGAGAGAATGTGATATATTTTGTTGCCTTACTAAGGCATGTGTTCTGATGGAGAATTATATTCACATTGTACATATTGTTCTTCTAGCATCACAATGATACCAGCAGTATGCTGTTAATTTTTCATTTTTATTAGTATGCTTGTAGTGGATGTCTACTTATTATGACAGCAAATGTAATTATATTACTTTTTGTTTCAGTGTGTGAATCTATGTTTATTCTGTCTATCCCAAATGACCCACATAGTGGTTGAAAGGGATTCTTGGACTATATCACTTATCAGATTAACATATGCTAACAAAATAAATAACATAATTAAAAGTAAACTAAAGCTAAATCTAGAGAAGACAAATGCAATACAATGTATACCCATGTTCAACTTCACCATGTTTCCTGTTTGCACACTTTAATTCTCTATGTGGACAGTAAGTTGAAATTCATTGAATTTGTAGTACTGATTTTTGGACCGTTCATTAATACCAAAATACCACCAGTTTTTCAACCTTGTCATGATTCCTGCTTGTACACTTTGATGTTATGTGAGTTAAGTCGATTGGGGATTATTACACTGTATTCTTGAACTGTTCACAGATGACACTGAAGGGCCATATGCAAACAATTACAAAATCTTCACAATTTCATCTCTGGACCATCTCCAGAGTTAAACAGCTGATAGCACACTCTGACTTAGAAATACTGATTCATGTGCTGGTATCATCCTGCCTTGACAGATGAAATGTTATGTACCTTAGGTTCTCAGATATTGATCCAGTGTCATATGTACTACTAGAGTGGGTTCAGAACTCAGCTGCCAGGGTACTCTGTACTGTAAAAGCTGTATTATCTGCTGCTGATGGCTCTCCCATCAGTTAGGACCTTGGTACTGAGTTATTGGGCCCTGTGCCATCAGATATCCCTGTACCTCAATAAATGTTTGGTTCTTATGTCCCGATGTGCTGCTACATGTCCAGGACCCAAGGCCCTATTCAAATAAGACTCAAGTAATTGGTACAGTTACCAAAGCACGTGACATGGGAATGACAAATGTGTGCAAAGATCAAAATAATTACAAACTGGGCAAAACAATAATAAAAGGAAACAAGTAAAAAAATAAATCAGACAACTAGTCAAGTTACAGGAGTACAAAACAATACCTTGCAAATGCATATCTAATGCAGTACAGCAAATTAGACAGCTAGAATTACATTTGTAAGTTAGTACATTATTAACTTTTAACAACTTATAGAGTGAGGATGGCTTTAAATGTTCCCAGGGTTCTATTTACAAAAAAATCCAATTAGATAACAGTATAAGGGGCTACCTCCTGCGAAATGGTACAAAAATTAGCAGGCATCTCTGAAGTAAGTGCATGTGGGTTCTTTCTGTAAGTACTGCCTAAGATGTTTTTGAATATTTCCAACTTTTCCAGATTTTTTTATGTCTATAGGTAGTTGATTCCATAAGTTGAGTCCTACTCTTAAGAGTGCCTTTTTCTCATATAGATAGTTAAAATCTTGTTCTGGACAGAGTGAGAGTATTTTCTCGGTTGCTTCTAATGGAGTATTTTTGTTTTCTAATTTGAAATAATGTTTTAAGGGGTGGGCAGCTGACTATTTTGAACATTTTTAAATATCAATCTATCTAGAAGATAGGTGACTCTGCTAGTAATAGTCAATCTGTGTGCCTTTTCAAATAAAATGCAATGGTGGCAGTTCATGTCTACATGCAGGACAAATTTAAAGTTTTTATTTTCAGCTCTTTGTATTTTAGTGTACAAAGCTCTTTACACACTGGATTATTCCAGGCTATCTGAGCTTAACCAGTAGAACAGTGACCTGCACATTCAAAGCCTTTCTTAAAATGCTGAAAAACAGTTCAACTTAGTCTACCTTTTTCTATAGCTGCAATGTTTACTTCTCTGACAGCATATAGTCTAAGTATTAGGGTTTTTTTTCTGAAGTGTGATGATTTCATTGAATTAGTGACTGTGTGTGTTTCAACACAGAGTTAAGTATTATTAATAACTTCAATTGCTATTTGATTTCCATTTCTGCCACATTTTGTCTTTTGCTTTAAGTTGTGTTTAAAGGTCATTTGTAAGCTGTGATCTTATCTGAAACTTGATCATTGATTTTGAGAAAGTAATTAAGGGCAATGTTTGTGTTGTTTTATTTTAAAACAAGACCTCAGATGAAGGAATCTAATCCAAGAAGTCGACTATTTGTGTTGATTCTGTGATGGATCTTCCAGCAATTGTTAAAGTGGGACACAACTGAGTTTTGAAACTCCAGCATGATAACATGAAGGAATGGTCACTTAGAACATTTGGTGATACACTGGTGGGTATGAATTATTTTGTGTCTATTGATGAAGATGATGAACTACTGAAGTGTTCCATGGGGCTTCCTAACATGTGTTTGAGTGTAAAGTGGGTGACTTTCAACTCATAAGTTTCTTTTCCCTGATTTTGAACTCCTGATCATAGTTCCTATAGAATATCACTGCTGGCATTGTTTCTTTTTTGCATGCCAGCAGTAGTTTAAACTACAAGAGATATTCTTGTTCCTCTGTGGTTGTGTGATCATTGAATTAATATATATATATATATATATATATATATATATATATATATATATATATATATATATATATATATATAAGTACAGGGATTGAGAGGACAAATCCTTTGACATGGAAAATACAGGAGACTTTTATTCCCTTCAAAAAAGACTTACTTTGTTGATTTTATATCATTGAACCTTCAATGTTTTCCTTTAATCAAAAAAACAAAGAAGAAGCATTTTATATTGTAAAGTGCTTCTTCAGTTCAATCACCTATATAAATTAACATTAAACAGAAATGAAAACTGTCTGTGGCAGATATTGCTAATGAAGTCAGTCTACCTTATTAAGGTGAAAAATTTACATTTGTAAAGATGATTTTGCTATCTTGCTGCAGTTTTTATTTTTTTACCACTATAGTTATTAATGCTTCCAGATATGTATAATATGCTTATCTTGCAGCTAGAAAAAATCACTGTAATTAGAAATATGTTGTTTTAGTACATTATCTATGTTAGCCACATTTTAAGGATTTCTCTGTTACAGATTAAACTTATTCAGATTTTACTCCACAATAACTAAAGACATTCGTTGCAAAGCTTAGGTCGCTGAAAAACTGGGTTGTCTAAGATGGTGGCAATTCAGGAGAGGAAGGCATAAGAATAACTTACCATTCTAAATCAGCACAGATACCAGGGGTGGGGGGGTGCACTTGCAAGAAAACATTATGTGTGTAGCCATTCACTGATGGCAAAGTGAGGGGAGGAAAATCATCTTCCAAATGCTACAGTGGTACAATGTGCAAGCATAGTGACCACACAGAAGAATATAAAAAAGCACTGCCAGACTTTAGCTTACTCTATGAGTAACTGTAGATATATTCTGAACTAATTTAAGTTTCACTACTTACCATCTAACATGTTTGTGTAATTATTTTACAGCTCACTATCTGTCAGCAAACACTCCACTTTCTAATAGTAGTAATGAATGCTGGAAGTGAGATCTTCGTTTCTTGATGCTCTTTGAAATTTGCAAGGAGTAACTTGGGACCATAATTTTCTTTTCACGAGAACTACAAGTATTCATTATTAGGCCTCTCATGGTATTCACCAACTTACATAATGGTTTCCATGTGTGTACCCTTGATAATCTTTGTAAAAAGGTGGTACAGACATGGAATGAAAGATAACTTTTAATGAGTCAGTGGGGGTGTCAAGAAAGTTGGCACATGTATAATGCTTTTTCTAACTAATAGCAGGAATATTTTTCTGAGTGAAGGGGTTTGATCCTAGTTAAGGAAGTGTGTTTATTTACTGATTGATTGATTGATTTATTAACTAGGTCAGTGATCTAGTCCAAGGACCCTTTTCAGCTCTTCAGTCATGTCCCAGGCCAATTAAATTAAAAAAAAACATAACTTGTTAAGTGCACAGTAATTACTACATTTATCAAATCTAAATCTACATATAGAATTTATTAAAATCATTTTATCACTGTTGCCTGCCAAACTTCAGCCGGCCTAAGAGCAATCAGCCCATTTATTCTCCGTGAGGTAAGACCACATCACAGAAGACCATCATCCAAGCAGCCTTCGAGATTTTTCTACTTTTTTCTTCTTAGTCTCACTCCCCAGATGGATGATGTGCATGTTCACAAATGTGAGGGCCTGCTATGACTTCCTCTAAAAGAGAGTTTTCTGGTACAAGTCCTGTGAAGGTTGCAATGTGGGTGTAGGTTGGCAGAACCAAGCACAAATCTCTCGCCCATATACTGAATGTTGTGCACCTGTCTTTACAGAAGGTGTCATCAATGCACTGGGCCAGGCCATTTCTTGGTAAGCTTGTGTGAAACCCAGCACTCCCATTATACCCTGCTTGGATCCTAATACCTGAGTCACTAATTAAACTCAATTCATCTGAATCATTGTCCAGGACTGATCTTTTTACACCAAAATGCCAAGCATTTATTTTATCTATACATTTGTTAGCCAGGTAAATGCACTGGTCCAAAGACACTTTTCAGGCATGGCCCAGGTCGGTTTGCAGTAGAAAAAATAGCATGGTACAGCGACATTGTGAATCAATTAATCATAATAATAGCAGTTACTTCTTCTTTTTCCTCTTTCGGCTACTCCTGTTTGGGGTCGCCACAGCGGATCATCCGTTTCCATTTCTTCCTGTCCTCTGCATCTTGCTCTGTCACACCAACCACCTGCATGTCCTCTCTCACCACTTCCATAAACCTTATCTTAGGCCTTCCTCTTTTCCTGTTACCTGGTAGCTTCATCCTTAGCATCGTTTTCCCAATATACTCAGCATCCCTCCTCAGCACATGTCCAAACCAATGTAATCTTGCCTCTCTGGTTGTGTCTCTAAACCTTCCAACCTGGGCTGACCCTCTAATATACTTATTCCTAATCCTGTCCACCCTCGTCACACCCAGTGCAAATCTTACCATCTTCAACTCTGCCACGTCCAGCTCTGACTCCTGCCTTTTTGTCAATGCCACTGTCTCCAACCCATATAACATATCTGATCTAACTACCCTCTTGTAGACCTTCCCTTTCACTCTTACTGATATTCGTCTGTCACAAATCACTCCTGACACTCTTCTCCACCCTGCCTGTCTCTCTTCTTCACCTCTCTTCCACACTCACCATTACTCTGAACTATTGATCCCAAGTACTTAAACTCATCCACCTTCATCACATCTACTCCCTGAATCCTCACCATTCTTCTATCCTCCCTCTCATTCACACAGACATATTCTGTCTTAGTCCTGCTGACCTTCATTCCTCTTCTCTCTAGAGCAAATCTCCACATCTCCAGGATCTCCTCCAACTGTTCCCTACTCTCACTACAGATCACAATGTCATCTGCAAACATCATAGTCCATGGGGACTCCTGTCTGATCTCGTCTGTCAACCTGCCCATCACCATTGCAAATAAGAAAGGGCTCAGAGCTGATGCTTGATGTAATCCTACTTCCACCTTAAATGCATCCGTCACTCCCACTGCAGACCTCACTGCTGTCACACTACCCTCATACATATCCTGTACCACTCTTACATACTTCTTTGACACTCCCGACTTCTTCATACAATACCACAACTCCTGTCTAGGCACCCTGTCATATGCTTTCTCTAAGTCCACAAAGACACAATGCAACTCCTTCTGACCTTCTCTGTACATCTCCATCAACACTTTCAGAGCAAACATCGCATCTGTAGTGCTCTTTCCTGGCATGAAACCATACTGCTGATCACTAATCATCATGTCCCTTCTTAACCTAGCTTCCACTACTCTTTCCCATAACTTCATGCTGTGACTGATCAATTTAATCCCTCTGTAGTTACTACAACTCTGCACATCACCCTTATTCTTAAAAATCGGTGCCAAAACACTTTTTTTCCATTCCTCAGGCATCCTCTCACTTTCCAAGATTTCATTAAACAATCTAGTTAAAAACTCCACTGCCATTTCATCTAAACACCTCCATGATTCCACAGGTATGTCATCTGGACCAACAGCCTTTCCATTCTTCATCATCTTCATAGCTATCCTAACTTCTTCCTTGCTAATCCACTGCACTTCATGATTCACTATCCGCACATCATCCAACCTTCCCTCCCTCTCATTCTCTTCATTCATCAGCCCCTCAAAGTACTCTTTCCATCTGCTCAACACACTCTCCTCACTTGTGAGTACGTTTCCCTCATTATCCTTTATTACCCTTACCTGCTGCACATATTTACTAGCTCGGTCCCTCTGTCTAGCCAATTGGTACAGGTCCTTTTCTCCCTCCTTAGTGTCCAACCTTTCATAATAATAGCAGTTACTAAAGTGGTATAATCAATAAAGAAATGTTTTATGTAAAGTAACAATATAATCTCACATTAATTTACAATATACTACATATAAAGTACTATCAGAAGATACGAAGTGTGAAAACATGTTGACTGAGTTGAAAAGAAGTATAGGTTCATAGTTAGTAGTACTACTACTGCTGCCCTGCAGCCACCATTTAAGCCAGCCCCCATTAATCTTCTGAGAGACCAAACCCCTGTACCTTGTGTTTTTAAGGCAAAAACCTTAACCATTAGGCCATCCTCCCAACTCCCACCATATAGCACCACAAAGATGTTAATTAAAAGCAAAACATGGTTAGGTGCTAAAGACAACTATACCATTAAACAACATCACAGAAGCACAAACAATTAAAGGATGTTCCAAGGTGGTCTCTAAGTAATTGCCTAGTTGATGAATATTCCTTGGTGTACTGTATTTCTTGTGATAAGGAATTCCCGGAGAGACATTTGAGAATGATCATTCACCAGGGCAAATGTTGATGGAGGATCTCTTTAAAAAGAGGATGGGCAGACTATTACTTTATAATGCCTATGAAGGGGATCTTATTTTCAGTATATTTGTGCATTGAGTGCTATAGCTAGAAAAAAGTAAGAGATTTTAAAAAAGAGTACGACTAACAGGAATAGGGATCAGTTTGGCTTCAGAAACTGACTGGCAATTATGTTATCATTCATTGCCCAGGTAAATGAAGTGAAAGATGTTACCTTCTGCTACTTGGAGGGTGAACATATTATGGAGCGAGCAGAGTGCTACAATGGATAAGGCATATATGAGTCTGGGATTTATGATACAGATAAAATAGAGAGACAGATAAATAAAACAAACTCTTCTTGACTTCTTTAATAGAAAACTAGTAAGCTTCTAAATGTACCTTAATTGATCTAAGACTCTCCACTAAATTGTAGTGTGAACATGAAAGCTTATGTTTTGTTTGAGAAATACAGCCACATACTTTTGACTTGTGACTTTGTGAAAATGAGTTATCTATGGGTCAGTAACAAAAATGCAAGCATTTTCATTAAGAAGCATATAACTATAGTCCTAGAGAAGTTAATTACCAAACTCTAGGTATGAAGTCAGTTCCTCATAACGCTAAAATAATTCTGTAATGTAAATTGCATTCCTTCAGGTATTCTGTGTGATCAGGATCATAACATTGCAAGTATAAAGGATGCAGTTTACTTCTGGTGTGTTATTTACAAGCAGGGACAAATGCATTGGCTCTAAAGTGAATCCTTGAGATGTATTACAGGAAAATGCTTGGTTAAAACAAATTGTGATCAGCTACCTCAAAACTGCATGCTAGATTTAAGAATAAGGCTAAAGAAAGCAAGCTATTTCCATGTCTGAGTACAGATGAGTAGTTTTAGACTAAGTAGATGTGAAGGTATTATATTTGACTTACAAGTGATGATGACATTGTGATAAAGATACATATCCTTCAGTGTACTAAAAGTATGGTAGACAGTTTCCGTTATAATTTTAGTCAAGTGGTACATATTGGAATTTGGTTTGAAATCTGTAGGTCTAGCAGGTGTAAGGGTTTGGGAAAAGGCAGAATGAAAGAAGATTTGTAGAAGTATAAGTTTAGGTAGCAATAGTAAGTATTAAAATAAATATATGGGATACAAGATTAGAGAGGCTTAGGCTATCAAGTTTTAAAAGAAGGTATGGTGCAATAAGTGGAAAGAAGGGTGGTATGCAAAGTAAAATTTTCAAGGAGTGCTTAAATGCCCCAGTGAGGAGTATTTGTGAAGTGAAATTTGTGAGTATGACCATAATGTGTGAATGCAGTTTTGAGGAGGAGAAGAGTTCAGGTGAACAAGTATCATCTAGTTTAAATGGACATGTTGGAATTAAATCTTTAATTGCAATAAGAAATGTGGGCAAATGTCTGGCTATCTATTATAGTTTGACTTCAGTGTAATTTTGTTGATTAGATTTTTTTTTATATTCAATGAACTACAGCTGGCTAAGTCAAAATAGATGTTTCCATTACAAGAACTCTGTTTTAACAGGACTGACAGGTAATCAGTAGAACGTTGAAGGTAATTCTTATATTTGTGGATATTATTCAGACCACAGCTTTGTGTCAGTGACTCAGTAAGTAATATGCACATCTTTGATGGTGAAAATTAAGATGACTTTGTTTATATCCTCACACCAGGTACTTAGATTTATTTTCCAATGCGTATGCTACAGTGTGGTTTGGGCTGAGGGTACTGCACTTCTGAGTGTATCATCCTTCAGTCTGTGTTTGATGGTAGCTCTGGTGGATATAAAAGATCCCATGGCAATTATCCAAAACAGTAGCTGTATCTTTATATTTTATGTCCATATTTATACATATTATATATACCCAACATGATTATAGTATGTATAGATTCAATCTCTAATTTTCAATCCACTACTTTCAGTCCATATTCAAAAATATTTTCCATTGTTTTATTATTCTGTGTTTCACATAAGATTCTCATATCTCTCATTTTATATAAACAGTACATAACTCATTACGTTTTACCCATTTTGTTTTCTTCCTCTTTTGCCCCTTTTCACATATAATCCATATACATTCACTTCAATATTTATATTCCCTTGCAATTTTATCATTTTCTTTTGTCTAAAGACCAAAACCATCCTACTTTTGGTAATACAAATGCATATTACTTAGTCTATTCGGTATTTTTCTATTAAACCCCTACCACTTCGCGCTGCTGTGTTGTGGTGGTATGAAGTAGGAAGGAGCTATCTGAGTTGTGTCCTTGCATACAGAAAGTATGTTTGACATGAAGTACTTCTCATTGAGAAGGACCCAGTGATCAGTAGCAGGTTGTCAGGTATGAACATTACAAATGACCACTGCCGACACTTCATGCTGCTGTGTTGTGGTGGTATGAACTAGGGATGAGCTCTCTGAGTTGTGTCCTTTCATACAGAAAGTATGTTTGATGTGAAGTACTTCTCATTGAGAAGGACCCAGTGATCACTACTAGATTGTCAGGTATAAACATTACAAATGGCCGCTGCCAAACAGCTGCCTTCCTTCCTTTATAGTATTGGAGGGATGGTATCAGCTGGGAGCCCTGAAGCTTATGGCTTCATGTAAATGTTTAGAGGGCTGTTTCAAATGAATTACAGCTCTTTGTCTTCCTCCCTCTCCACGAGTGTCTCTGCATCAGCCAACAGCTGCTATAATACTAAAACCTACAAATCAATTTCTTCACTATGCCCAGCAGGCAGCCATAGAAAGAAAGAAAGTGTCTCTGTCTCCACCATTTCCTCTACCGGTAAGTACATGCATTCTACTGGACTGAAGATTACACTGCTATCGTGTCATTTGTCTTCTGCGCTGTGTGAATGCTATACACTGTCTGCTTGGCTAAACAGAAACAGGGGTTCCAAACAGCCGATGAAATACCGCCACAACAGAGCAGCTTGAAGTGGTAGGGGTTTAACAGAAAAGTACCATCTATTCTCCTTCATATCTTTTTAATTAATGAAATCTCTCCTGCATCTGTTTATATTTAATATTTCAATCAGAAGTTTTTTTAAAATCATCTATATTATGTTCTACCATTCTATTATAACTTTATACTTGGCTCGACTTCTTTATATATTCTTTCTCTACTTTTATTCAAAGCTGATCCAATTATATACAAAGTAATAATTTAACATAACAGTCCAGTACTATTTTCTTCTGTTATTTTCCATGCTTTCATCATTAAATTAACATAGTTTCATGTATGTCAGTATATTTACAAGATGAACTCTCTCGCAAAATACGTCTTTCTACTTTTCCCAGAACTCATCATACTGGATTTTTAGAATGTTATGTTTTAACATATTTAAATCCTTTTTGTTTAATGACATCAAAAATGCAGTGATACAACAACACACACTATGGGATTTGTCAGTTTCACTCATAATTATGTTTACAACTCCTTGTTTTATAGGATTTAACTCCCAGGAAAGTGCATCTAATATTACTTTGTCTAACTCTTCTGGCATTTTCTAAGTTGAGTCATGCTGACAGTGTTCATCAAATAAGCTTTTTGCAAATTTAAACTCTGTATGATTTCCATATATTTATAATCAGTTTTATTTTTCAAAATTTTTCTTTACCATCCTGCTAAATTTCTTTCTCTTTTGCTCATCGTTAATCAAGTATTTCGATTTCTCTTTGTTAAAAGATGCATTCCAGACTTTGAACTATATCACTGTAACCTTTTCATTTATAATTATTCATTTAAAAACCCACATTACAAAGTTTCTCCTACATAACTTTTATTGTGGCTATCAACCACTTCATATTACGTGTAAATAAAATATATTCTGCTTAAAAATAATGATGGACATTCTAACACATTTATATATTTCCATTTTTCCATCCACAAATTTTCCATTAACGGTCTATACCACACCATTAATAACTAATGTAAACAAAATTCCTCTCAGTGGACAAGCCTGTTTAATTAATCTGAAATTGATCTTCCATAAGTCTGTCAACTACATACACCTCAGCATCACTGAATGAATCTTTTCCAAAATTATACTTCAAAGGCTTTATTTGTGTTATAAACAATAACCTTCTTTTATCTTTAGCATGTATCATATTTCTCATATTTTACACATCTTTTAATTTTCTATTTTTTATATTATAAATCTCTTTTCATCATCCATCTTCCTTGTTAACACTGATATCCTTAGCTACAATATTTTTATTAATACTTTATAGTCATGCTACTACAAATGCTATAAGCCTCCAATTTTCCGTTCTATTCTCATCTCCTTTCTTCTAAGTATACTTTATCATTGTAGCAGTAATTTCTTCATCCATTACCTGTTCATAATAACATTAACGTAAAATGTATACAACTATCCATTTACTACAACTCTCCCTTTATTTCATCTAGTGTTTTATAAAATGTATAATCTGCCTCATCTTTACTTGAAGAAGAATCTGCCAGTTACTATTTGTAATACCCTATTCAATCTTTCTATGTTAAGTTTTCCATCTATTCACTCTTTGTCTTCATTTCTTAATGTTTCTGCATTACTAGATTTTATTTTGACATGGCATTCTTGCTTTTTACTACAGATTTTGTGTACATATTATGTTATCTTCTAATTGCATATCATGCTGTCAGCTATTCTTTTTCCTTTTCACCTTATAACATATCCCTACATATTTCTTTACTTTTACCTGGTGACTCAACAATGAAGTAATTTCTTAATTTCTACTATCATTACATAGTTTTGTGTCCCCAAAACGCCTTCACTTCATTTAGATTTCATTAACATCTGCTTTACAATGGTAGTGTTATCTCAGCTTTCTCTTTGTTCTAGCTTATTGAGTTTGATCATAACATACTTAATCAAATGCCTGTATTCCATGTTTTCTTCCACAGTTAACCACCTACTACTATCAGTATACTTCTCTCTTCCACTCATCCCACAAGTCTCCCCATTTTTGATAAAATATTCTTATGTCAAGGTTTGTTTTTCATAGATGCTCATTTATCTGTAGAATGTATCATTTTCTTATATTTATTAACAGCTCCTTTACTTTTCTATTTTTATTCTATACCTCTGTTCATCAACCATCTTTATTAACAAAGATATCCGCAGCTGCATTATTTTCATGAAGCTTTTATAATCATTTTGGCACAATGCTAAAAGCCTCCAGTTCTCAATTTGTCTTGTATTTACTCCCTGTATATTTCTTCACTTTGTGACCAGTTTAGTCAACAGTGGATTTACTTCCTCATTCTTATTTGCACTGCATAGTTTTGCCTCTGCAAAAAGTGTTTATTTGTATTTCCTCAAAAATCTCTTTTTCAATGATAGCTTTATCTCATATTTTCTTTGTTGTAGCTGATCACGTTTAATCATGAAATATTTCATCAAATGCTTGTATTTCATTTTCTACTTCTCTTAACCACATACTACAATATGCAACCTTTTATACTTCTTTTTCAACTTAACCTACTAGTCTCCCCATTTCTACTAACATTCTCATTTCATTTTACTATTTTCGGTTTCAAAATAAGTAAATAAACAACTAAAATTGTAGTTTCATCTTAATTCTCCATCTATTTCTATACTCTCATTCCCTTTCTACTTTTAGCATAACTTACTCATTTAATAATTAATCTATTTACTAATGTTTTACTCTTTTCCCCCCTTACACTGATGTTTAAAATGTCACTCTACCATAATTCCATATTCAGTGGTAAAAAAATAATGTTTCTAGTATTTCTTTTCTTGCTGAAGTATTTATCATGTGAATTGTCCAACATATTTCCCTTTACTGCTTAAATCTATAATATATCTCCCTGCAGTTGCTACTGTAATATCTGTTTTTTTCATTTTTTCTTATCTGTTTCAAATATTATATCCAAACACTGTACACACCCTTTAGTCTGTAATAATTCTTAACCCTACATAGGTTCAATTTCTTTTATTTCTTCAACATCACCCACTCTTGCATCTGGTAAACTTAAGATATTGCAGCATATAGACATACCCATTTAGCTAATAATGTTCTTTATAATGTTATCATTGGAAGAACTTAATGTAATATGATTTCATATATTTTTCATCTTCTTCATACTCTTCTGTACTTCTTTTCTTTTTCTTTTACCTAGCCTTTTTGATGTTTACATCTTTTGTTCTATATTTAATACATTTTCTTTCATTCATCTGGATTTTCTTATGTCAGTACCTCATAAACATTTTTTAAAATTAGATTAAACTTATTCTTCAGTTTTGCAACCTTCCTTTTTCTCCTTATATACTTAATAATTCTATTGTATCATCACTGAGTATTTTTTGTTAGTTTACAATTGTACAAGTTTCAAACTTTTCTGATTTTTCATGTAATTCTTTTTGAATTCCGCTTACCCATCTTCTACACAATTTAAACAAAATGATGCATGCCTCCACACTTTTTACAAATAGGTTTACAATTCAGCTTTGTCTGCCCTATCTCCTCAGAGGAACATTAAAATCTTTATTCATTACATTGTTTATCAGATACACAGAGACTCCACCAAACAATTGTATCCTTGTTTGAGAAATATACCTCTATGTTACCCCAACAGCCATATACATATACATATACATTTTTCACATTTTCCAAATGATGTACAGTACTTGATTGTCTCTACAAAAACAACTGGTTAAACACTTCCTGCTCTCCAGTCCATTTACCCCTTGAGTCTGTTTGCTTTTTTAGTACATACAGACCCCAGGATTCATGAAGCTCAGCGCAAGGCCGGCGTTAGGCTTGCGCCGACCGTGCGGCGCGAAGATGGCGCAGTAGTGCCAAATGCATAGTAATGAAGGCGTGCTGCCGACACAGCCACGTGCACAGGAAAGGAGCGCAAGTGCATAGGGCATGTCAAAGTGCCGCACGGAGGCATGGAAATGGCAGCTGTCAATGTGCAATCTAAAATGATTGCATATAACAGGTTGCAAGATAGTAACCATGTCAGTGTCCCTGGATACTGAAACGTATGCAAAGCATGCAAGAAAGTACTTGCGAACACAAAGTGACGAAGCAAACAGAAATGCATGGTAGGGAATAACGGGTCCCTATCCCATGAACAAATGACATGGAAGACCGTGTGGCCATAGTCCAACGCAGTGTAGATAGCCATACCAAGTGGAAGTGAAACGCATCATACGTTAGCGATCCGCCAGTAGGTACGTCCAGCCCAATGGTGAGGATCACCAGCTGAATCATAATGTGAGGGAGGGTACACAGCTGGGCAGATGTGTCCATAACAAAATACACGAGAAATGTAGATATCTAGCGACCGTATGTCCAAATTATATCCCACAAGGCATGTAATAGTCACATACAAAAGGTATGTCCATATTTCACATACCAAATGTGATGGGAAATAGAATAAGCATGTAAACAAAACAGAAGGAGCATACAAACAGCCACAACAATAAGGACACATGTAGGCTGAAAGGAACAGTATTATCCATACCATTGACTAGGATTACCACCTGTCCCAATTTGCGAGTGACAGTCCCTCCTTGGGCAGTTGTGTCCAGACAAAAACCTGTAACAATGGCAAATGTTCTGAGATTATAGGACAAAATTATTCCCTATACGTTATGTAATAGTTGCATTAAACATGTTTTCTGTATCTAAATTACATAAATGTTATAAGCAACAGAATAAGCAACTGAACTGCTGCAAGAATAAGCTTTGACATAGACAAGAAGTCTAAGTTCTATCCTGTGTACTGACCATGGGTATGTGTCGGCCTGTAAAATGTGATGTGTGTACCAAAAATGTCCCACTTTGGCCAATTGAAAAGGTGGCAACCCTACCGTCGACTGTGGGGGGGGTGTTGTCCACTACAGTCAGATATGTGCACAGAATATATCCCATCCTGGACATAGGAAAAGGTGGCATCCTACCAATGAGTACAACAGGCCGCCAAAATCCGGAAGTCAGCGGTACAAGCCGAGCTTGTCAGGATGTGTCACAGTCGAACGGGTAGTACCCAGGTATACCAAACATGTAATGAAAGAGAAGTATGGACGTGTACCTATGTGCATGAGGTATAGCATGTGGAAAGCAAACATGGTAGGGCAGTCCACACAACCATACAGGTACCAGACACATGTAGGGTATTCAGTGTGTTACTCTGGTTGTGTCATGGGCCAACAACCAAAGCACAGATGTATGGGGTGTGAGGAATCTGTGTGTGTGGGGTGGATGGGTAATGGTACAATCCTCCAAAGCGATACTGTGTCGTATGCAGAATAGGTGAACCGGAGGTGTATGAGGGAGCAGCGGGTGAAGTTGAAAGAAACACAAACACATGTATAAACAGCTGCAATACAACCAGACAGGCCATACTGTAGAACACAATCCCACAAACAGATGAATATTGAAATGTGCGATACAAATGTATAGATATGTCATCGGCACATACCCACAGATTAGTCCTGATGGAACTGGCCATAACAAATGCAACACACCTGGATGGAACTGACCATAACAAATGCAACACACCTGGATGCATAATGGACTACCCAGCATCCCCTCCACATCACACAACCCACTCTCATACCTGAACGCCCACCAAATCCAGCCGTACTTGGCCTACTGGTGTGGTGCCGCCACAGCTGTACATAGTGACCACTATGCATATGTAGTAGGTAGTGTCACCCTAGGCAGTTGCAGGATTTCACATGACCTCAGCACATTTTCGTTACTCCAAAACGATGTTCGGTATACCTCTTGTTGTGGATCGGTACAATTTTTGGATATCCCTCATGGGATACATAACCTGTGTAAACATTAGAATGGAAGACATGAAGTCCAGTCTTGTAGATATCTGGATAGAAGTTGGAATGTGCATTAGAGGTGTATGACACTGTCCAGCCCTAAGTGGTCATGCATAACCTACTACCCAGGATCAAACACTTGCTCGTGACGCACGTGTCCCAACACGAATAAGCAGAAATATATTGCACACATTCGCATAGTGGCAAATGGTATAAGGGTGATGAAGGCACTGACATAAACAGGATAACCCTGATCTACTGTGTGAGGGACACTTAATGTGTGTGTAGGTATAACTGACAATACCTGTCAACCTCTGAGAGCAAGATATCTGGACAAAGCCGTGAATAAAAGTATACCTGTCAGCCTCTGAGAGCAAGATATCTGGACAAAGCCGTGAATAAATGTATACCTGTCAACCTCTGAAAGCAAGATATCTGGACAAAGCCATGAATAAAAGTGGGACAAAGGCCCAAAAGTATGGACAATTTGTAAAGAAACTGAGAAAGTTGATAGAATAACAGTTTGTACATTGGCATTAATTTCC